>NC_084741.1:33160549-33318049 GCF_033978785.1 Entelurus aequoreus
TGAACTGTCAACTGATCACCATCTGGTGGTGAGTTGGGTTAGATGGCGGGGGAAACCTCTGGACAGACCTGGCAAACCCAAGCGTGTAGTGCGGGTGAACTGGGAACGTTTGGAGGAGTCCTCTGTCCGGAAGGACTTCAACTCCCACCTCCGGCGGGACTTCTCTGCCATCCCTGTGGAGGTTGGGGACATTGAACAGGAATGGGCAGTGTTCAAAGCCTCTATTGCTAAAGCTGCAGCTGCGAGCTGTGGCCAGAAGGTCTTAGGTGCCTCAAGGGGCGGTAACCCTCGAACACCCTGGTGGACAGTGGTGGTCAGGGAAGCCGTCCGACTGAAGAAGGAGTCCTACCGGGGTATGTTATCCCGGGGGACTCCGGAGGCAGTTGCAAGGTACCGACGGGCCCGAAGGGCAGCGGCCGTGGCTGTGGACGAGGCTAAGCAGAGGGTGTGGGAGCAGTTCGGGGAATCCATGGAGAAGGACTATCGGGCGGCACCAAAGCTGTTCTGGAAGACCATACGGCACCTCAGGAGGGGGAAGCAGGGAACCATCCAAGCTGTGTACGGCAAGGATGGGACTTTGCTGACTTCAAGTGAGGAAGTCGTAGGGCGTTGGAAAGAGCACTTTGAGGAACTCCTGAACCCAAATACATCAGACACACCCTCCCTGATAGGAGCAGGGCCTGAGGATGATGGGGGATCGACGTCGATCTCTCGGGGTGAAGTCACTGAGGTAGTTAGACAACTCCACGGTGGCAAAGCTCCGGGGGTTGACGAGATCCGTCCAGAAATGCTGAAGGCTCTGGGTGTTGATGGGCTGTCTTGGTTGATACGCCTTTTCAACATTGCGTGGAAGTCTGGGACAGTGCCGAGGGAGTGGCAGACTGGGGTGGTGGTTCCCCTTTTCAAAAAGGGGGACCAGAGGGTGTGTGCTAATTACAGGGGTATCACACTACTCAGCCTCCCTGGGAAAGTTTACGCCAAGGTACTGGAAAGGAGGGTCCGGCCGATAGTCGAACCTCAGATTCAAGAGGAGCAATGTGGATTCCGTCCTGGTCGTGGAACAACTGACCAACTCTTTACGCTTGCGGGAATCCTGGAGAGGGCCTGGGAGTATGCCTATCCAGTCTACATGTGTTTTGTGGATTTGGAGAAGGCGTATGACCGCGTCCCTCGGGAGATCTTGTGGGAGGTGCTGAGGGAGTACGGAGTGAGGGGAACCCTGCTGAGGGCCATCCAATCTCTGTACAACCAAAGCGAGAGTTGTGTCCGGGTGCTTGGATGTAAGTCGGATCCGTTTCCAGTGGGGGTTGGTCTCCGCCAGGGCTGCGCTCTGTCACCTATCCTGTTTGTGATTTTCATGGACAGGATTTCTAGGCGGAGTCGTGGCCATGGCGGAGAGGGTATACGTCTCGGGGGGCTAAAGGTTGCGTCACTGCTGTTTGCAGATGATGTGGTCCTGATGGCACCTTCGGTTCGTGACCTTCAGCTCTCACTGGATCGGTTCGCAGCCGAGTGTTCAGCGGCTGGAATGAGGATCAGCATCTCCAAATCTGAGGCCATGGTTCTCAGCAGGAAACCGATGGTTTGTACAGTCCGGGTAGGGGACAGGACTCTGTCCCAGGTGGAGGAGTTTAAGTATCTCGGGGTCTTGTTCACGAGTGAGGGAAAGATGGAGAAGGAAATCAGCCGGAGAATCGGAGCAGCTGGGGCAGTATTGCAGTCTCTCTGCCGCACTGTTGTGACGAAACGGGAGCTGAGTCAGAAGGCAAAGCTCTCGGTCTACCGAGCTATCTACATTCCTACTCTCACCTATGGTCATGAAGTGTGGGTAATGACCGAAAGAATAAGATCGCGGATACAAGCGGCCGAAATGAGTTTCCTCAGAAGGGTGGCTGGCATCTCCCTTAGAGATAGGGTGAGAAGTGCAGTCACCCGAGAGAGACTCG
This sequence comes from Entelurus aequoreus, assembly GCF_033978785.1. NCBI lineage: Eukaryota > Metazoa > Chordata > Actinopteri > Syngnathiformes > Syngnathidae > Entelurus > Entelurus aequoreus. Next base: position 33,162,496 of record NC_084741.1, read on the forward strand.
GAGTAGAGCCGCTGCTCCTTCGCTTGGAAAGGAGCCAGCTTAGGTGGTTCGGGCATCTCGTGCGGATGCCTCACGAGCGTCTCCCTAGGGAGGTCCTTGTTGCACGTCCCACTGGGAGGAGGCCCCCCGGCAGGCCAAGGACCAGATGGGGGGATTACATCTCCTCTCTGGCCTGGGAACGCTTCGGGATTCCCCAGGAGGAAGTCGCAAATGTTGCTCTGGAGAGGGAAGTCTGGGGGTCTTTGCTGGAGCTGCTGTCCCCGCGACCCGATTCCGGATAAGCGGTTGAAGATGGATGGAACATAACGGACTAGAGTGAAACAGGGTTCATAGTTCGTCGGTGTTACACAACAATGTCACTATATTTTAGAGTGATCTATACACATAATAAACAACTTCCAGTGTTCTGCATTGTTAGCCGCCTCATGCTTGCAGCTTTTCACTACCTAGGACGCAGAGAAAAGAGAAAGACAAAATGGACAAAATTCCCCAAAAACTGCAGTTTTCCAAAATGTTTATAGGTTGACAGGAGGCATGTTTTACAACATATTTAAGTCTTGTGGACTGTAGCAGAGTTATGTAATGTTAGAACTGTGCTGGGCTTTTTAAGTAGTACCCGTCTACTTTTTTTTTCTTGTTGTGAGTGTTAAAAAGGTCATATTATGATTTTTTCTTCTTCTAAATTTCAAACACTTCTTTGTGGTTTACATAACATGTAACCGTGCTTCTTTGGTCAAAATTTGCATATAGATTATGTTTTACAGACGGTTTTCGAGAGGCTTCCTGACCATCACAGTTGGATTATTTAGGGAGCACACCTGTTTTTAGAGTCTTTGAGCAGCTTTTGGACATCCACTTCATTCTTCTTCAAACTGCCAAATGACGACTGCAGTTTGGAAGAGTCTTTGCCCTCCATGTTCATATTGGATTGGATGAAATGTGCATCCACCGTCCCTTGAATGTTGTCACCGTACGTCCCGTCGTATTTGATGAAGTCTGTCTCTGTTACATCTACAGACAGCGAGGAATAAAACAGTGCGCATAGTACATACACCTGTAAAAAACATAATGCCATGGCTGTCTTGAGTTTCCAATCATTTCTATAACTCTTATTTTTTTCTGATAGAGTGATTGGAGCACATACTTGTTGGTCACAAAAAACATTCATGAAGTTTGGTTCTTTTATGAATTTATTATGGGTCTCCTGAAAATTTGACCAAATCTGTTGGGTCAAAAGTATACATACAGCAATGTGAATATTTGGTTACATGTCCCTTGACAAGTTTCACTGCAATAAGGCGCTTTTGGTAGCCATCCACAAGCTTCTGGTTGAGTTTTTGACCACTCCTCTTGACAAAATTGGTGCATCCATCCATCCATCCATTTTCTACCGCTTATTCCCTTCGGGGTCGCTGGAGCCTATCTCAGCTACAATCGGGCGGAAGGCGGGGTACACCCTGGACAAGTCGCCACCTCATCGCAGGGCCAACACAGATAGCCAGACAACATTCACACTCACATTCACACACTAGGGCCAATTTAGTGTTGCCAATCAACCTATCCCCAGGTGCATGTCTTTGGAGGTGGGAGGAAGCCGGAGTACCCGGAGGGAACCCACGCAGTCACGGGGAGGACAAAATTGGTGCAGTTCAGCTAAATTTGGTCACATGGACAAAGATAAGACCTTCTGGAGGAAAGTTCTGTGGTCAGATGAAACAAAATTTAGCTGTTTGGCCACAATACCCAGCAATATGTTTGGAGGAGAAAAGGTGAGGCCTTTAATCCCAGGAACAACATCCTACCGTCAAGCATGGTGGTGGTAGTATTATGCTCTGGGCCTGTTTTGCTGCCAATGGAACTAGTGCTTTACAGAGAGTAAATGGGACAATGAAAAAGGAGGATTACCTCCAAATTCTTCAGGACAACCTAAAATCATCAGCCCGGAGGTTGGGTCTTGGGCGCAGTTGGGCGTTCCAACAGCACAATGACCCCCAAACACACGTCAAAAGTGGTAAAGGAATGGCTAAATCAGGCTAGAATTAAGGTTTTAGAATGGTCTTCCCAAAGTCCTGACTTAAACGTGTGGGCAATGCTGAAGAAACAAGTCCATGTCAGAAAACCAACAAATTTAGCTGAACAGCACCAATTTTGTCAAGAGGGGTGGTCAAAAACTCAACCAGAAGCTTGCCAGAAGCTTGTGGATGGCTACCAAAAGTGCCTTATTGCAGAGAAACTTTCCAAGGGACATGTAACTAAATATTAACATTGCTGTATGTATACTTTTGACCCAGCAGATTTGGTCACATTTTCAGTAGACCCATAATTTTAACATTTAAGTCCCATCTCAAAACTCATTTGTATACTCTAGCCTTTAAATAGCCCCCCTTTTTTAGACCAGTTGATCTGCCGTTTCTTTTCTTTTCTCCTCTGCTCCCCCCTCTCCCTCGTGGAGGGGGAGTTACACAGCTCCGGTGGCCATGGATGAAGTGCTGGCTGTCCAGAGTCGGGACCTGGGGTGGACCGCTCGCCTGTGTGGACCGCTCGCCTGTGTATCGGTTGGGAACATCTCTGCGCTGCTGACCCGTCTCCGCTCGGGATGGTCTCCTGCTGGCCCCACTATGGACTGGACTCGCACTATTATGTTAGATCCACTATGGTCTGGACTCTCACAATATTATGTCAGACCCACTCGACATCCATTGTTTTCCGTCTCCCCTAGGGAGGGGGGGTTACCCACATATGCGGTCCTCTCCAAGGTTTCTCATAGTCATTCACATCGAAGTCCCATTGGGTTAAGTTTTTCCTTGCCCTTATGTGGGCTCTGTACCGAGGATGTCGTTGTGGCTTGTGCAGCCCTTTGAGACACTTGTGATTTAGGGCTATATAAATAAACATTGATTGAATAAATTCATAAAAGAACCAACCTTCATGAATGTTTTTTGTGACAAACAAGTATGTGCTTTAATCACTCTATCACAAAAAAAAAAAAGTTGTTGAAATGATTGGAAACTCAAGACAGCCCTGACATTATGTTCTTTACAAGTGCATGTCAACTTTTGAACACGACTGTAGTACGAACTGTGCATTGTTACCTGGGGTGATGGCGTCTCCTGTGAGGATGTCATTGAGAGTGAAGTCAGTTAGGAGATGTTTGGGCTTCTGCCAGAACCACACACGTTTCTGCCTTGCGACCACAGTGAGCAAAGTGATGGAGTCATTGAGGCTTCTCATTGGGATCAACACACCTCCAGGGTCCACTTCCTCCACGAAGTTTCTGGTCGCTGTAGCAAACATCTCCCGTCTGGAAGAGGTTTGCTCGGGTCTTCCTTACTTTTGAAAATAATGCTTACGTTACTTGAAATATATTACTTCTATTGTTGCGTGTGAAGCGCAAAGATTAAAGCCACGTTTTTTAAAAAAGCAGGGATTTCCTGTCATTAGCCGTGTGCTACAACAGCTGCTACAGACGAGCAGCGCATCATTCGCGGTTAAAATTTAAATGTTTAAAATGTCGTTCGAAAACATACAGGGGCATAAAAAAATATTACCGTTTTCACAAAGTCGTCGTCGTATCGGTGAATCGGACGAAAGATTTGGACTGACTCTGGTAAGACAAAACACGACTTGCAAAGAGTCAACAATAAAGAGGTCACACTTCCTATCTCAAAGACACATTGGCCCCGCCCACCAAGGAAGAAGACAACAACAAAGATAAAAATTGTTTTAATAAATTATAATAATTGTATTTTTTCATTTATGTATTATATTAATATTAGTTGTAGTGATACCATTGCATATTTCATTTTAAATACGGAACATTTTACAATGGGTAAGTAAGGGTGTGGATGATTTTGATGTTGTGCCTCGCCCTCGTGAATAACTCAGTCCTTCTGAACCTGGAGAACAACACAAACATGTCTCTTTATGACTCACGCTTGTTTGTATTAAGGTTTTATTTACATTTTAGATTTTTTTTAATACTGTTAACTAGAGATGTCCGGTAATATCGGCCTATAAAGGCTTTAGAATGTAAGATCGGAAATTATCGGTGTCGTTTTTTTAATTATCGGTATCGTGTTTTTTTTTTTAAATTTTTTAAAAATTTTTTTATTAAATCAACATAAAAAACACAAGATACACTTACAATTAGTACACCAACCCAAAAAACCTCCTTCCCCCACTCATTCACACAAAAGGGTTGTTTCTTTCTGTTATTAATATTCTGGTTCCTACATTATATATCAATATATATCAATACAGTCTGCAAGGGATACAGTCCATAAGCACACATGATTGTGCGTGCTGCTGGTCCACTAATAGTACTAACCTTTAACAGTTAATTTTAGTCATTTTCATTAATTACTAGTTTCTATGTAACTGTTTTTATATTGTTTTACTTTCTTTTTTATTCAAGAAAATGTTTTTAATTTATTCATCTTATTTTATTTTTTATTAATTTTTAAAAAAAAGGACCTTATCTTCACCATACCTGGTTGTCCAAATTAGGCATAATAATGTGTTAATTCCACGACTCTATATATTGCTTTCGGTTGATATCGGTATCGGTAATTAAGGGTTTGGTCAATATCGGAATATCGGATATCGGCAAAAAGCCATTATCGGACATCCCTACTGTTAACTCCTTGACCCTGAGTAACATTGTGATCATTAAAACCAAATTCAATTCATATTATTTGGTTCTAGTAAACGAGACATTGCAGTTTGACAAAATAAATGACAATAATGTAATAATAATTATAATAATAATAATAATATAATGTATACCATATTACTAAATTAGGTTGATTGGCAACACTAAATTTGCCCTAGTGAATGAACGTGAGTGTGAATGTTGTCTGTCTATCTGTGTACTCCAGAGCGACTTATACTCCGAAAAATACGGTATGTATATATTACATGATGTATCGTATGTTTCTGTATGCATGTTCGAAATAAACTTCAACCATAACCATAACACTGAAAAGCAAAAAAAGTACTTAACTATAGTACACACGCAGGTCATTGTGCAATAATATTTCTTCAAGCTATTACGCAACCTGTGGTTCGCCTACTACTCTGCGTGCTGTGCTGCTATAACCACCATCATGTACACTGCATAATATGCAATGCTATGCTGTTGTTGCTATTGGAACTTCAATTTACCTAAGGGCACACACCCAGGATACCAAAGTTCTACCTCATCTTATCTAATCTAATCTAGTAATCATTTTGTTTTGACTTTAGCACAAAGCCAAACAGCCAAACATTTCATATTTGACATTTTACAGACATTACACTTGAACAGTCCCCTTTTAAACACTATATAGATTGCTTTATCTATAAATTATTGGATTGCTTGTAGCGTGTTTAATAAGAAGGTACAAGACAAAGAATATCAAATATTTCTGTGTTAGGACATCAGTCCTAAATGAAATACTATTCTTGGGGCTAATTTGAGCAGACACAAGACTCCACCAGAGGGAAGCATTGCAGCATTTATTTGAGCTGAGGGAGCACAGTCTGAACCATGATGCACCATAATGCAGGTGTAAACAAGGGTACACCAGATGAGGTGGAAAACAAAAGAATATTTAGCTCCTCATGTTTGCATTATTCACATTGAAAAAACATATCATTATCATTGGTGTTATAAAATGAAACAAAAAAGTAACATTCAGCAAGATTTACTTGATGTTCGGATCTCCTTACAAATTATACATCAAAATATGCAACAAATGAATGATGACAGTACACTTGATAAGGCATCAGGTATGTGCAGAATAAAACACTGAATGTTAATCAATGGCATATCAAGGCTACTATATATATCTCTGAGGTAGAGATTGTCTATAAGAAGATGAGCTCCCACTTAATATTTATTTTTAATAACGCCAGTCATGAGTTGGACTGGCAACCTTTTTCACATTTCTCCAAATATGAGCTTAAATACAGCAACATTCTCATGGTGCATAACATGTTCACACAACTTCTAGAAGCACTTGTTGTTAAGGCAATAGAAATACAGAAATTCGGAGTTGAATGTGGATTTTTCAGCTGCGAATGCTGTCGGTCATGTCACCACAAAATGGGGAAATCCATGTGGGCAAAGCCTGGCTCTCTCCTCAAGTCCCAGTATGTGTTGTTGCTCACCCACGTATCATCTTTTGACTTTCTGAAAGGATACAACAAGGAAAAACAGAAAAAAAAAACAATATCACAAACCAAAGGAAGACATTTCATACAGCTCTTTGCACTGTTACTTATTACTTATTTTTAAGCTCCTAATAATCGCCCATACAACCAAACTAGGCTACCTAAAGAATTTTGGTTGATGTGTGATGCTGCTCTCCTCGAGGACTCGCCGTCTCTCTCTCTGCAGCTGCTCAATCCTTTGCTTCTGCTCCTCAGCAGCCTCTAACTTCCCCTCCTCCAGCAGTCTGTATGTGCAGCACGGACAAAGAATACATTGGCGCAAATGTCAAAGGTCCAATACAGTATAGAACTTCACATCAAATGTGCTGATAGCTGAGCATTGCTTTTCCCTATAGGGAGTTTACATGCACAACAAATCCAAATTATATCTTTTTTGGGGTTTGTATGTTGTGTTGGATTAGTAATGAACTACCAGAATAGAAAACACACTGCTGTCTTAACATTTAATTATTCACACATTTGTCTTTCCTGAATCTTCACAGGATTAAAATAGACATTCTATTTTAGTCTGGCCTAAATGTTCACTATTCAACGTACAAACCTTAGAAAATTAGCTTCAAAAAATGTACTGAAGCGACTCGTGCAGTTACTATTTTTAGCCCTTGCGTCTACCTCGCAGGTTTGATCAGTTGCGCAGAGCACGGCGTCAAGAGCACACAACTGAGGTCAAAATAATTTTAAGCGTTGACAGCTTATCACTTAAAAAAAAACCCCCAAAAAAACTGCTTTTAAACAGTGGAAGCTGTGAGTGTGAACACAATGAGCTGCTGGTCGACTTATTGTTCTGATTTTGAAGCGATTTCCCAAGGCTCCAGCACCCGCCGCGACCTCGAAAGGGACAAGCGGTAGAAAATCGATGGATGGAAATCATGAAAACTCTTATGTACATGTTTTCAGTAAAATTCTCTCAGCTGTTATGCAAGTGTGAAAGTGTAGCCTTCCGCCCAAATGCAGCTGGGATAGGCTCCAGCAGCCCCCGCCACCCTGAGAGGGACAAGCGGTAGAAAATGAATGGATGGATGAATAAAACCCTTTACACCCCTAGGGCCTAAATCAGGTAATACCTGTGTTCCTTATTGTGATATATTTGTTCAGTTAGTGGTCAGAAATTTAAAATTACGGTTAAGAGGAGGGAGTTAAAAAAAAATTGTTTTCAATAATTGCATTTTTGATTTTAACGTTGTTGGAATAAACATAAAGTATACACACTTTCTCTAAAAATTATTTCGGCCCAGTTGACTATAATAAAAACTATAACTGCTCATTTCAAACAGTCTGTAATACAATTTTTTTCCCCATTAAAATCACATAAATCTCATTCTTGCCAATTGAAAAACAAGAAAATATTGCTTTGGTGTAATTGCGCTTCTTAACCACTAACTGGCACTAGACAATCAGGAGCATAATTCTCAGAGCTTTGATGAGTGTAAATGAGAATAACCGGCATTAAGCCACTGAAATGCAATGGAAATGATCTTGGGCAATTAAAATACAACACAGCAGCTATATATAAAATATTTGTGAGAACTCAATAAACTGCATGCTTTTTCTCTTGTTGTAGCTCAGTAGGCACTGTAAAAATATGATGTTTTTGTCTACCTTATCTAAATCAACATTGTTATGAATTATCGATGTATTTAAGGCCATAAAATGTACAAAATACACCCAAAATAATAAAAACTCTATATCAATAGATAAATATGAAGGTATTAAAATATTTTAAGCGTTGAAAGTAAAATAAAAAAAACTAATTAATTGCTGATCCATGACATGAGCGGGTTCCTTTTGGATCCTAAGAGTAAGTATTTATAGTTTTTTCTGTCTTGCCTCTGGTGAGGGCGGTATTCCGCTCCCTTCATCTCCCAGCTTGCTCTCTTTGTTTTTGTCTTGTCTGAACTTGGGGTGATGGTCGGCTGGCAGCGCAGCAGTCGCCCTCAAGGGCCCCAACTCCCGCCCCTCTGTTGCGAGTTGTCGTGATTAAATATAACGTGCTTATGTGTGCATTGCATGGAGGTTTTTTCCCACTCCAGACTAGGCCCCCTTAGGTAATCCAGTCTAGATTGTATTTTTTTTACTCATCTTCTTTCCCAGCGTTTTACCTTTTTCTTATCTTTTAAAAAGTTAAAGTGCCAATGATTGTCACACACACACTAGGTGTGGCGAAATTATTCTCTGCATTTGACCCATCACCCTTGATCACCCCCTGGGAGGTGAGGGGAGCAGTGAGCAGCAGCGGTGGCCGCGTCTGGGAATCATTTTGGGTGATTTAACCCCCAATTCCAGCCCTTGATGCCGAGTGCCAAGCAGGAAGGTAATGGGTCCCACTTTTATAGTCTTTGGTATGACTCGGCCGGGGTTTGAACTCACAACCTACCGATCTCAGGGCGGACACTAACCACAAGGCCACTGAGTAGGGGCCTTGTGGTTAGAGTAGGACCCATCAGGACCCATCAGCGTTCCTGTTCTGTAACCTGTTTGTTTGTCTAAACTTGAACGGGTTTGTGTGGAAAACATAGTTTCGTTGTACTTGTGCAATGACAATAGAATAGAATAGAATAGAATAGAATAGAAAGTACTTTATTGATCCCTGGGGGAAATTCAGCACCACAGTTCGCTCACAATAGACAGTAATGATAATAAATAATATAATATATATAATATATTATATATATAATATATAAATAATATAAATATATTCTACATATACTCTACATTTAAGTGCAGTCAAGGAACATATGCATTATACAGTCTGATGGCTGTTGGTATAAAGGATCTCCTGTGTCGTTCAATAAAGTCCTATCCTATCCTTATAGTCAATCTTAAGCTTTTGCAAGGGTTAAGGCCAAGTGGTGTGTTTTCGTCTCTCACCTTTGGTCCACACGCAGTCTGGTGTCAGTGGGCGGTAGCAGCGGTTTTAGGGACGTGTCCAGCTCATTGAGCTCAATTGCAAACTTGGTGAAACCATAGTACTGCTCGTGGTCGAGTGGTATTGCATCTGCATGTACAAGAATCACATAGGGTAACTAATTATGCAAGACATGTTTTGTAATAAAAGAAAGCGGTCATACTTGCTCTCCACACGCATGTGGCTGATGGCGGGTCCCCCACAGTAAACCGCCTCATGCCACTTCCCAAAGAGCCTGTGCACGACGTTCCCCTTCTGATCCGTAATGGTTCCTTCCACTTCGTTGACACCTGAGTTCCATTTAGCCTGTGACAAAGATTGGAGAACATCCATCATTAGGACAACATTTGGATTCATTCATCATCACTCATATGTTTTTTTTTTTATATTTGGTTCCTCTTGCTTGGATGGTGTGTTCAATGTGAGGTGACAATGGATAAATCACCTTTTCCTTGACCCTCACACCGGCTTCAATGGACCTTTCAAAGGAGAACTCTTAAAGCAATTAACCTTCTCGGCTCAGGAAAGGCTTCCATACATCAAACCTTGAGAACATCCTATTGGCTTCTTACCGGCGTGCAGGTGAAGAACACCTACTGTGTGCAAATGTCATGAAGTCATAAACTCCCTAATATGGAAGTCTTCAGGTTGGTATGTAGTTCGTAGCATATACGTCTATTTTGACCTTTTTCACAGCACTTATTTCTCATACAGTGAAAAGTGTGAGTAATGTGCAGGCCTGGCCCACCTTAACAAAGTAATCTTGCACTGGCAAGCGTCGCTGTTTGAGTTCTGATGGAGATCTCGCCATAGTGCTCGATCCAGCGTTGTCCGCTCAGATGTTGTGAATGCACGACGTCACCTTGTTCCACTCATAGTGGTCTCCGAACCTGCAGATGTTAAAAACACATCGTAAAAAAAGACTTTTCCGTGCGACACTTTAGTGTGAAGCTTACCCAGGCAGAGTTACATGTGTGCTGCCTACAGGAACAATCTCCATCGACCTCCCCCAAAACTTGTTCTTGCACCTCACGTCTGTAAAATAAATTAATCAAAATGAACTATTTTCACTTCAAATCACACACAGGTTTATGCTGTATCACCCACCTTGCCAGAAGATGAAGTTTTTAGACTCTGCGTGACAAGCTGAGACTGGTGGATGATGGCTAACCTGCAGTAAATAAAAACATTGCAAAACAAAATGGATTCATTGCATTTTCGTGCAATATGTCGTGAATAAACTTGCTTGATATAACCATACCTGCTCTGCTACAAACCGGAAGCCTTTATCCGGCCGGTCACATTCAAACGTTTCTCCTAAGAGTGGGTTGAAAGGTTTCCACCAGTTCTGTAGTAGCTGGATGCGTAACCTGATACCACAAATGTAGCAATGTAGACCTACACACACGCACACACACACCACACACACCACACACACACACACACACACACACACACACACACAACACACACACACACACACACACACACACACACACACACACACACACACACACACACACACACTCACACACGACACACACACACACACACACACACACACACACACACACACACACACACACACACACACACACACACACACAAAAACTGTGTCAAAAGTCTTGGTTAAAAAAAAGTGTATTCCTCAATTAGCGTACAACTTCATTTTGTGACAACGTTAAAATGAGTCATTAGTGATCAATTGGGTTCGCTCTATTTACAGTTAGGAAGTGTGATTTTTTTGGAATCCACTGTTTGTTATTTTATCAATACTGCTGATAAAGTAGTCGAGATTTGGCATTTGCTTCTTTGCATATTTGTGCAATTTAAATTGTTTTGTATATTGTCCCTTTTCCCTCAAATAATAGGTACAGATGTGCCCTCTCAGGAGTGATTCATAAATACACCAGATAAATATCTGCCTTTGATAACTTTAAAAAAAAAAAAAAAAGCCACCATGGGGCCAAAGAAAGTTGCAGGTGGAAGCACTTTGAAAAGAAGGTGAGAAACACTATTGATATAAAAAAAGAAAGTGGTGTCCATATTGCTCTCTGCTTTTTCTTGTAATCTACTTTAAAAATCAACATCTTCCCTGTGGTCTAGATCAGTGTTTTTCAACCACTGTGCCGCGGCACACCGTGAGATACAGTCTGGTGTGCCGTGGGAGATTATCTAATTTCACCTATTTGGGTTAAAAATATTTTTGCAAACCAGTAATTATAGTCTGCAAATTATGTGTTGTTGTTGAGTGTCTGTTCTGTCTAGAGCTCGGCAGAGTAACCGTGTAATACTCTTCCATATCAGTAGGTGGCAGGCGGTAGCTAATTGCTTTGTAGATGTGGAAACAGCGGGAGGCAGTGTGCAGGTAAAAAGGTGTCTAATGCTTAAACCAAAAATAAACAAAAGGTGAGTGCCCCTAAGAAAAGGCACTGAAGCTTAGGGAAGGCTGTGCAGAACGAAACTAAAACTGACTGGCTACAAAGTAAACAAAAACAGAATGCTGGACGACAGCAAAGACTTACTGTGGAGCAAAGACGGCGTCCACAATGTACATCCGAACATGACATGACAATCAACAATGTCCACACAAAGAAGGATAAAAACAACTGAAATTATTCTTGATTGCTAAAACAAAGTAGATGCAGGAAATATCGCTCAAAGGAAGACATGAAACTGCTACAGGAAAATACCAAAAAAAGGGGAAAAGCCACCAAAATAGGAGCGCAAGACAAGAACTAAAACACTACACACAGGAAAACAGCAAAAAACTCAAAATAAGTCACGGCGTGATGTGACAGGTCGTGACAGTACACCTACTTTGAGACAAGAGCTATAGTGATGCATGGTTGGTTATGGTTTAAAGTCATATCCAACAAATCAACTGAGTTTCATTTTTTTAATGATTTCTGCTGGTGGTGTGCATCCGGATTTTTTCAACGCAAAAAATGTGCCTTGGCTCAAAAAGGTTGAAAAACACTGGTCTAGATAATATGTATTGGATACGCTTTGGTGTAAATTGTGTATTAATGTTGCCCCACAGTCACTTTTATAACCTACATTTTGAGAATGTTTGGAATAGGGCTGCACAATTCTGTGATAAAACCTCTTTGCGATTTTTCTCTCCAAAATTGCGAGTGCGATTCGATTTGCTATTTTTATATTTTATATATATATAACTGCTTTAACAGAGAAAATAACAAGTAAGGAAGACATGTTACTTTTCAGAATGTCAATCAAGGTGTCACACATTAGAACAATCATTTACTTTAAAAAATATTCGGCTTTACGCAGACAGACTCAAAGCTTTTGTCTACATCATGCTTTTAAAGTGAAGAATTAACCGATAAAAACTATGCAGTGTTTATAATGTAATGTAATCATAACATAAAATAATAATGCAAGTAACTATGATAAAAACTTTTATTTTTCATTACTGTAGAATTGTTTACCATTGTACTGTAATTGGAAGGTAAATAACTTTTAGTTATCCTAAATCAGGGGTCGGCAACCTTTACCACTCAAAGAGCCATTTTGGCAAGTTCACAAATTAAAGAAAGTAATGGGAGCCACAAAAAATTTTTTAAAATTTAAAATGAAAAACACCGCATACAAAGCTTAAATGCTGTGTGCTATGTTAACCAGGGGTCTCCGACACACGCACCGGCACGCACTTTAATGTTGAAATTTGATGTTAGTGCAGCCCGCGCTTGATAGCGTCATACGTATCAACCCTCTCATTTTTCCTGGGAGACTCCGAATATCAGGGCGCTGCCCTAACAGTGTACCTGCTTGACCACATGTAGAATGCAGTTTCAGCTTGCTCACATAAGTGACAGCAAGCGTACTACCTCAGCAGCCACACATCTTACACTGACGGTACCAATACCCAGAATCCCATGCAGCCCTAACTCTTCCGCTCAACCAACGCACGGAGAGGGGTGGGGGGGGGGGGTTGATGTGTGGGGGGATTTGGTGGTAGTGGGGGTGTATAATGTTGACCGGAAGAGTTAGGGCTGCATGGGATTCTGGGTAATGGTTGTGTTGTGTTTATGTTGTGTTACGGTGGGATGTTCTCCAGAAATGTGTTTTTCATTCTTTTTTGGTGTGGGGTTCACAGTGTGGCGCATATTTGTAACGTAACAATGTTAAAGTTGTTTGATACGGCTACCGTCAGTGTAAGCTGTGTGGCTGATGAGTAAGTATGCTTTGCTGTCTCCTGTGTGTGCAAGTAATAACAACATGCAACATGTGGCTGGACTGGCACGCTGTATGTAAATGCTATAGAGGACAATTACTGCAGTGCAATTAGGGCACGCCCCTTTATTTAGTAATTAGAGTGTAAATAGGATTATTTTTTCCCTGGGAGTAATCTATGAGAGACACTGAGATCCATAAATCTCCTGGGAAAATCGGGGGGGGGGGGGGGTGGGGGGGGGGGGGGGGGGGGGGGGGGGTCGGCATGTATGTAGCTGAGCCGCATCAGAGTGGTCAAGGAGCCGCATGCAGCTCCGGAGCCGCGGGTTGCCGACCCCTGTCCTAAATAGATTAACAAAAAAAAAAAGGACTCTCATCTCTGTAAGGAAAAATGTAACTTAAATAGCCAGTCCACTGATACTTCAAATGTTTAAGATTATACAAATATTGATTATAATTATATTCAGACAAATACACAGGATGGCGGTGTTACAATACCAATTAGACATTAAAAGTATTTTCTACTATTGGTTCTGATTTGAAGCCTTTGTTTTGTTGACCTCAAAGCCCTTCAGTGTCCAGGGACGTATTTCCTGAGTTTGTAACCAATAAGAAAAACAATGAAATATTTTTTAATAATACACATTTTCAATGTAACCACTGTGGCGTTGACCATGTAATGATATACTTGGTATCGTTCCTGTCAATATTTGTATAATTTTGCCAACCTCTGTTTACATTAAAGGCCTACTGAAATGATTTTTTTTAATTTAAACGGGAATAGCAGATCCATTCTATGTGTCATACTTGATCATTTCGCGATATTGCCATATTTTTGCTGAAAGGATTTAGTAGAGAAAATCGACGATAAAGTTCGCAACTTTTGCTCGCTGATAAAAAAAAAGCCTTGCCTGTACCGGAAGTAGCGTGACGTCACAGGAGCTAGTATTCCTCACAATTCCCCATTGTTTACAATGGAGCGAGAGAGATTTGGACCGAGAAAGTGATGATTACCCCATTAATTTGAGCGAGGATGAAAGATTTGTAGATGAGGAACGTTACAGTGAACGACTTGAGAGGCAGTGATTGACGTATCTTTTTTCGCTCTGACCGTAACTTAGGTACAAGCTGGCTCATTGGATTCCACACTCTCCTTTTTATATTGTGGATCACGGATTTGTATTTTAAACCACCTCGGATACTATATCCTCTTGAAAATGAGAGTCGAGCGCGCGAAATGGACATTTAAAGTGACTTTTATCTCCAAGACAATACATCGGTGACACACTTAGCTACTGAGCTAGCGCGATAGCATCGTTCTCAAATGAAGATAGAAACAAAATAAATAAACCCCTTAATGGAAGGATAGATAGAAAATCAACAATACTATTAAACCGTGGACATGTAAATACACGGTTAATGATTTCCAGGCTGGCGAAGGTTAACAATGCTGTGCTAACGACGCCATTGAAGCTAACTTAGCAACCAGACCTCACAGAACTATGTACACTCTCCTTTTTCTATTGTGAATCACAGATTTGTATTTTAAACCACCTCAGATACTATATCCTCTTGAAAATGAGAGTCGAGCACGCGAAATGGACATTTAAAGTGACTTTTATCTCCAAGACAATACATCGGTGACACACTTAGCTACTGAGCTAGCGCGATAGCATCGTTCTCAAATGAAGATAGAAACAAAATAAATAAACCCCTTAATGGAAGGATAGATAGAAAATCAACAATACTATTAAACCGTGGACATGTAAATACACGGTTAATGATTTCCAGGCTGGCGAAGGTTAACAATGCTGTGCTAACGACGCCATTGAAGCTAACTTAGCAACCAGACCTCACAGAACTATGTACTCTCTCCTTTTTCTATTGTGAATCACAGATTTGTATTTTAAACCACCTCGGATACTATATCCTCTTGAAAATGAGAGTCGAGCACGCGAAATGGACATTTAAAGTGACTTTTATCTCCAAGACAATACATCGGTGACACACTTAGCTACTGAGCTAGCGCGATAGCATCGTTCTCAAATGAAGATAGAAACAAAATAAATAAACCCTTTAATGGAAGGATAGACAGAAAATCAACAATACTATTAAACCGTGGACATGTAAATACACGGTTAATGATTTCCAGGCTGGCGAAGGTTAACAATGCTGTGCTAACGACGCCATTGAAGCTAACTTAGCAACCAGACCTCACAGAACTATGTACTCTCTCCTTTTTCTATTGTGAATCACAGATTTGTATTTTAAACCACCTCGGATACTATATCCTCTTGAAAATGAGAGTCGAGCACGCGAAATGGACATTTAAAGTGACTTTTATCTCCAAGACAATACATCGGTGACACACTTAGCTACTGAGCTAGCGCGATAGCATCGTTCTCAAATGAAGATAGAAACAAAATAAATAAACCCCTTAATGGAAGGATAGATAGAAAATCAACAATACTATTAAACCGTGGACATGTAAATACACGGTTAATGATTTCCAGGCTGGCGAAGGTTAACAATGCTGTGCTAACGACGCCATTGAAGCTAACTTAGCAACCAGACCTCACAGAACTATGTACTCTCTCCTTTTTCTATTGTGAATCACAGATTTGTATTTTAAACCACCTCGGATACTATATCCTCTTGAAAATGAGAGTCGAGCACGCGAAATGGACATTTAAAGTGACTTATCTCCAAGACAATACATCGGTGACACACTTAGCTACTGAGCTAGCGCGTAGCATCGTTCTCAAATGAAGATAGAAACCCATCAACAGCCGTGCTCACCTGCATTCCAGCGATCAACGGCACGACGAAGGACTTCATCCGTGGGTTTGGCGGCAAGCATCAGCTAGGCGTCAGGGTAAGTAGTCCTTGTTGTGTTGCTGTAAGTATTGTAATGCCCCGCAGTGGAGAAGGAGTCACACAGACGAGGAAGCGCTGCTCAATCGCTTTATTAAAAAGCGGTAACTGGTTGTAGTTCAAAAAGTAACGCACACACATACACGAGCTGCTGTTAGCCAAAGCTCACACACACAAGTTCTCCGCCAACTCACTCGCGCATGCGCGTTCCCCAAACCCTTAAAGACAGTACACTAATGCAAATATCACAGATATTACAGTATTGTACTTAGCTGCTAAGACACCGATCGATCCCACCTACAACGTTCTTCTTTGCAGTCTCCATTGTTCATTAAACAAATTGCAAAAGATTCACCAACACAGATGTCCAGAATAATGTGGAATTTTGTCGAAGAAAACAAGAGGCTTTTCTATCGGGTCCGATGGGGTCCAACCACTTCCGTTGCTTTTGTGACGTCACGCGCATAAATCATATCCAAAGGAGTTTTTCAACCGGAAGTGTGGCGGGAATTTTAAAATTGAACTTTATAAGTTAACCCGGCCGTATTGGCATGTGTTGCAATGTTAAGATTTCATCATTGATATATAAACTATCAGACTGCGTGGTTGGTAGTAGTGGGTTTCAGTAGGCCTTTAAGCTCTAGCGTGCGGTTAGCGGTTAGATAGACTATCCTCCCACAGTGTGTAGTGTGGCATGTTTAGCTATTCCTCGCCTCCAGGGATGGTATTTGTAAGTAACATAGTTTATTTTCTGCCTTGGAGGAGAGGATTATTGATTTAGAAGTGGCTTTGCACTGTGGTGGGACATTAGTGGCTAGCAAGAATGCTACATTACGTTTGAGGACGCATTTGTTCGCTTGTCACCGTCAAATTTGCAGGAGACAGCTAGGATGGATTCACCAACTTGTATTATCATGATAAAACTTTTAAAAAAATCGCCAGCCAAATTTATATCAGTTATATTATGTATTGTCTATATCGCGCAATCTGCTTCATGTATTTTTTCAAACTTCCCTTTTTTAAAAAAATCATACATTACCAAAGAAACTTTCAATTGAAAGTGTCTGTCATACACAACAGAGTAAATCAACAGAATAGCTCAGATTGCATTTCCTAGTCAGGCTTGATGCCAAACATATTCAATCATACTCAATCAATTGCTCCATCAAGCAATAAAAAAAGAATATAATTCCAGTCAAGACAAAAAGCCCCACTTCCTCAGAATGGGCCCTATTTTCCCGTGTGATTAAGAGTAATAAATGTGCGCAACTGTGTGGATTCTGGCTGCCCGGTATTCTCTCCCTCGATTTAAGTCTGTCAGAGAGCGCCTTCATCCAAGATGCGCACTCTGAATGGATCGACCTTTAAAGGCCTACTGAAACCCACTACTACCAACCACGCAGTCTGATAGTTTATATATCAATGATGAAATCTTAACATTGCAACACATGCCAATACGGCCGGGTTAGATTAGTAAAGTGCAATTTTAAATTTCCCGCGAAATATCCTGCTGAAAACGTCTCTGTATGATGACGTTTGCGCGTGACGTCACGGATTGTAGCGGACATTTTGGGACACCATTGTGGCCAGCTATTAAGTCGTCTGTTTTCATCACAAAATTCCACAGTATTCTGGACATCTGTGTTGGTGAATCTTTTGCAATTTGTTTAATGAACAATGGAGATAGCAAAGAAGAAAGCTGTAGGTGGGAAGCGGTGTATTAGCGGCCGGCTGCAGCAACACAAACACGTAGCGGCTACGTCGTAGCCGGTGTTTCATTGTTTACATTCCCGAACGATGACAGTCAAGCTTTACCATTGGCCTGTGGAGAACTGGGACAACATAGACTCTTACCAGGAGGACTTTGAGTTGGATATGCATGCTTGTGGAGATGGGACAACGGAGACTCTTACCAGGAGGACTTTGAGTTGGATACGCGCTACCGTGAGTACGCAGCTACGGCTTCCAAACATTTGATCGCTTGCCCGTACGTGTGTGCCGCTATGTGCATGTCACGTACGTAACTTTGGGGAAATATATGTGCTGTATGAACTTTGGGGAGGTGAACGGTACTTTGGTCTGTGGGATTGAGTGTGTTGTGCGGGTGTTTGATTTTTATTGCCGGGTTATATGGACGGGAGGGGGAGGTGTTTGTTATGTGGGATTAATTTGTGGCATATTAAATATAAGCCTGGTTGTGTTGTGGCTAATATAGTATATATATGTCTTGTGTTTATTTACTGTTTTAGTCATTCCCAGCTGAATATCAGGTCCCACCCGCCTCTCACAGCATCTTCCCTATCTGAATCGCTTCCACTGCCCTCTAGTCCTTCACTCTCACTTCCCTCATCCACAAATCTTTCATCCTCGCTCAAATTAATGGGGAAATCGTCGCTTTCTCGGTCCGAATCGCTCTCGCTACTTGTGGCCATGATTGGAAACAATGGGGAAATGTGAGGACCTCTTCAACCTGTGACGTCACGCTACTTCCGGTACAGGCAAGGCTTTGTTATCAGCGACCAAAAGTTGCGAACTTTATCGTCGATGTTCTTTACTAAATCCTTTCAGCAAAAATATGGCAATATCGCGAAATGATCAAGTATGACACATAGAATGGATCTGCTATCCCCGTTTAAATAAGAAAATCTCATTTCAGTAGGCCTTTAAATGTGGGCGTTACCTGTCAAATCTGGTCTTTCGCGTATTCTCCCGACGACTTGAGTACTTTTTCACTTACACACCTATGAGGCTGGAATAAGTTTAGCGCCTTGGGAAAGTGAACCATTACATTGCACTTGAAAGGCCTACTGAAACCCACTACTACCGACCACGCAGTCTGATAGTTTATATATCAATGATGAAATCTTAACAATGCAACACATGCCAATACGGCCGGGTTAACTTATAAAGTGCAATTTTAAATTTCCCGCTAAACTTCCGGTTGAAAACGAATATGCATGATGACGTATGCGCGTGACGTCAATCATTGAAACGGAAGTATTCGGACACCATTGAATCCAATACAAAAATGCTCTGTTTTCATCTCAAAATTCCACAGTATTCTGGACATCTGTGTTGGTGAATCTTTTACAATTTGTTTAATGAACAATGAAGACTGCAAAGAAGAAAGTTGTAGGTGGGATCGGTGTATTAGTGGCTGGCTGTAGCAACACAACCAGAAGAACTTTGACTTGGATAGCAGACGCGCTAGCCGCCGCTAGCCGCCGCTAGCCGCCGCTAGCCGCCGCTAGCCGCCGCTAGCCGCCGCTAGCCGCCGACCGCACGGATGATCGGGTGAAGTCCTTCGTCCTTCCGTCGATCGCTGGAACGCAGGTGAGCACGGGTGTTGATGAGCAGATGAGGGCTGGCTGGTGTAGGTGGATAGCTAATGTTTTTAGCATAGCTCTGTGAGGTCCCGTTGCTAAGTTAGCTTCAATGGCGTCGTTAGCAACAGCATTGTTAAGCTTCGCCAGGCTGGAAAGCATTAACCGTGTAGTTACATGTCCATGGTTTAATAGTATTGTTGATTTTCTGTCAATCCTTCCAGTCAGGGGCTTATTTCTTTTGTTTCTATATGCAGTTAAGCACGATGCTATCACGTTAGCTACGTAGCTAAAGTGCTTCACCGATGTATTGTCGTGGAGATAAAAGTCACTGTGAATGTCCATTTCGCGTTCTCGACTCTCATTTTCAAGAGGATATAGTATCCGAGATGGTTTAAAATAAAAATCCGTGATCCACAATAGAAAAAGGAGATAGTGTGGTATCCAATAAGACCTTGTACCTAAGTTAAGGTCAGAGCGAAAAAAGATACGCCCTGCACTGCACTCTAGTCCTTCACTCTAACGTTCCTCATCCACGAATCTTTCATCCTCGCTCAAATTAATGGGGTAATCGTCGCTTTCTCGGTCCGAATCGCTCTCGATGCATTGAAAACAATGGGGAAATGTGAGGAGCCTTTCAACCTGCAACGTCACGCTACTTCCGGTATAGGCAAGGCTTTTTTTTTTATCAGCGACCAAAAGTTGCGACCTTTATCGTCGTTGTTCTCTACTAAATCCTTTCAGCAAAAATATGGCGATATCGCGAAATGATCAAGTATGACACATAGAATGGATCTGCTATCCCCGTTTAAATAAAAAAATGTCATTTCAGGAGGCCTTGAAGTTTGTAGGCAGTGCATACCACACATAATACCATGTAAAAATAAACTTCCAGAAAACTATCAAATCGTTTCAATTGACTCACCTGAAAAATTCCATTGAGCTGAGGATAAAAGCACCATAAATCAAAATGCACATTGCTCAGTGCGACCACAGCGGAAGGGGACCGTGCGTATATCTGCCGTGTTTGAACATCATGGTCAATCCAACTATTTAATCTGGACTGTGATCATTGAACTATGTGACTATTTAATAGGAAATAAATAAATAATGTAGCGTCTATCAATTGATTTCTTAGATTTTTTTGATAGATATATCAAACTGTCACGGTCCTAACCAGTGTTTCCCACACATTCATTTATTTGTGGCGGCCCGCCATGAAAGAATTACGTCCGCCACAAATTAAAAAAATAAAAATAAAAATAAAATATTTATTTATTTATTTTTTATTTTTTTTGTCCTGTCCAGCTTCTCAGGCAAATCATATAGTTGATGTAGATGCCCATATAGGCTGTTCAGATTTACTTTACAAAAGAGAAGTGTAGGATACTTCTGTTGTTGCCTTATTTGTATTTGACCACTACTGTTTTCTGTTTATTTGTTACTGACTGTGGCAGGACACCTCTGCCTCTGTTTCACTTTATGTTGCTGGTAAATAATATGGTTGTAGTAGTAGGCTAAAGTTAAATTATTTAGTATGCACTAATTAAAGGGGCAGAGCTTTAAGAGACATTTTAGCTTTTATATTTGATAAGATATATTTTTTGTAAGAACCACAATTAATAAATATATTTCAGTGAATAACTTATTGTTCAAATCTGTATATAAATATGTACATAAAGTGTTAAAATTATATTGTAAAATAGATGGATGGATGGATGGATGGACGTTTAAAACAAAACTGTTATTATTAATTAGTAAATATACATTTTTTGAGCCTTTTTAGAGAAAATCATATCATTGTAGTAAATTATGCAAATTACTCGATGATGTCATGATGACCACGCCCATAGCAACGCCCCCACCGCCACAGATATCTTGGCAGTTTATGGGAAACACTGCTAACACACACCTAAAATCACACAAACAGCTGTCAAGCCTCTGATTTGTCACAGCTCAACAAGCATTTGTACTTAAAGGCCTACTGAAACCCACTACTACCGACCACGCAGTCTGATAGTTTATATATCAATGATGAAATCTTAACATTGCAACACATGCCAATACGGCCGGGTTAACTTATAAAGTGCAATTTTAAATTTGCCGCTAAACTTCCGGTTCGAAACGCCTCTGAGGATGACGTATGCGCGTGACGTAGCCCGGGGAACACGGGTATGCCTTCCACATTGAAGCCAATACGAAATAGCTGTTTTCATCTCATTCTGGGTGTATTCTGGACATCTGTGTTGGTGAATCTGTTGCAATTATGTTCATTGCATTATGGAGAAAGAAGCTGAGCAAGCAAAGAAGAAAGTTGTCAGTGCAAAGCGTCTATTTTGCGAGGGAAGTCAGCAGCAACACGTACACAGCCGGCGCTTCTTTGTTTACATTCCCGAAAGATGCAGTCAAGATGGAAGAACTCGGATAACAGAAACTCTAACCAGGAGGACTTTTGACTTCGATACACAGACGCCTGTAGAGAACTGGGACAACACAGACTCTTACCAGGATTACTTTGATTTGGATGACAAAGACGCAGACGTGCTACCGTGAGTATGCAGCTTTGGCTTCCAAACATTTGATCGCTTGACCGTACGTGCGCGTCACGTACGTAACTTTTTAAAAAATATATAAGCTTTATGAACCTTGGGTTAGGTGAACGGTCTTTTGGGCTGAGTGATTGTGTGTGTTGATCAGGTGTTTGAATTGTATTGGCGTGTTCTATGGAGCTAGGAGCTAGCAGAGGAGCTAGGAGCTAGCATAACAAACACGTAGGTGTTTTTATGCAGGATTAATTTGTGGCATATTAAATATAAGCCTGGTTGTGTTGTGGCTAATAGAGTATATATATGTCTTGTGTTTATTTACTGTTTTAGTCATTCCCAGCTGAATACCAGGTACCGTGAGTATGCAGCTTTGGCTTCCAAACATTTGATCGCTTGACCGTACGTGCGCGTCACGTACGTAACTTTTTTTTAAATATATAAGCTTTATGAACCTTGGGTTAGGTGAACGGTCTTTTGGGCTGAGTGATTGTGTGTGTTGATCAGGTGTTTGAATTGTATTGGCGTGTTCTATGGAGCTAGGAGCTAGCAGAGGAGCTAGGAGCTAGCATAACAAACACGCAGGTGTTTTTATGCAGGATTAATTTGTGGCATATTAAATATAAGCCTGGTTGTGTTGTGGCTAATAGAGTATATATATGTCTTGTGTTTATTTACTGTTGTAGTCATTCCCAGCTGAATATCAGGTCACCCCCGGCTCTCACAGCATCTTCCCTATCTGAATAGCTTCAACTCCCCACTAGTCCTTCACTTGCACTTTACTCATCCACAAATCTTTCATCCTCGCTCAAATTAATGGGGAAATTGTCGCTTTCTCGGTCCGAATCTCTCTCACTTCATGCGGCCATCATTGTAAACAATAGGGAACTTTGCGTATATGTTCAATTGACTACGTCACGCTACTTCCAGTAGGGGCAAGCCTTTTTTTTATCAGATACCAAAAGTTGCAATCTTTATCGTCGTTGTTCTATACTAAATCCTTTCAGCAAAAATATGGCAATATCGCGAAATGATCAAGTACGACACATAGAATAGATCTGCTATCCCCGTTTAAATAAAAAAAATTCATTTCAGTAGGCCTTTAACAGAACTGCACTTTTTGTGGAATTTTGCCTTTCTTTCACAATCATTATAAAACACATGACAACAGAATAGCTCAGATTGAAGAATGTTTCATCTACAGATTACATCCAGCCAGGGAGAAGAAGCGGTTTTAGCGTTCATACACCCACTACATTACCATGACAACATGCTTTCACATGAAATTCACACAGCATAGAACATAGGGCATCACGACAAAGTCCACTTCATTAGTAACGAGCCAGCCTTCATCAACAATTTAAGCAACTTACTGTATATGGGGTAGGCATATCTCCATGCTGGATGGGAGAATACGACTTATAGGAACGTGCATAACTTCAAGCACATGAATAAACATTTCAGCGCAAACGAAAGAATAGGGTACTATAAGAATAAGACACATTTGTTTAGAGACATTCATTCCTAAATTGAATGACTACTCTGTATTAAGTGCACATTTTAAAAAAAAAACTCAATTAGTTGGCTACTGTACAGTATGTAATAGACAGACCATCCTGCAGTCAGATGCCAACCCACTGAAGCTAGCACTTCACCCAGTAACACCTCACCATACGCTCCAAGGCGTCCTGCGTGTTGGCGGCCCGGTCCAGCAGCTCGCTGTACTCCAGCTCCTCACACAGCCTCTGCAGGGTGTTGAGCGGCTCGTTGAGATGCACCGGCATGGCCACTTTGGACAGGTCTTTGCCGATGTTGTTCCTGAGGATGTTCCACAGGCTGATGGTGCTACTGCTGGGGCTGGGAGAGGACAGACGGGATCTACGCCGACAAAGGACAGCGCCGCCCTCTCCAGAATCTGACAGCACAACACATGTGGGACTGTAGGTGGTTTATTGTTAACTGTTTAAAGTGTTTCCACACTTTTTACCTAAATTTTGTCCTTCACTTTCTGTGTCGTTGCCAAAGTTGTTCATGGAATTGTTGTCACTGATGTCGCTGATGTACGAGTCATCCTCGGATACCTAAAAAAAAGACACGTTGTGATAAAAGACAGCAGGTACTGTGTCTTTCAACACACTGTCACTTTATTTGGAGATGGATGTCCCTTAGGACCAGCTAACATTATTAAATCTGAGCTCCAGCTGTATTTTTGGATAAAAGTAATTAACTTCCATTTTTACACTGCTTCCGCTACTGCTGCTGCTATCTGATCAGCCACATGAAAAATAAAAGGGAAGAGAATAAAGTGGCAGAGTTCAGGTTTATTTCTTGATGCAGCATTTGAAAAGGCTTCAAGAAGCCGTCTGCACTAAAGGAAAGGATTTAGTTGAGTTAAGAAAATGTTCGACGTGACAGTAAATTGTCAAAGCGGGTTTAAACACAATGCGCAACATGATGACAAAGAATAGGATAGTGCAGCTATATTATTTTTTTACGATGATCCTTGCTGTCCTTCACTTCAAATGTTTTATTTAAAACTAGACAACTTAACATTGAGCATAACTTTACCTTCAATTAAATTAATGTATTTATTATAGCGTCCCGGAAGAGTTAGTGCTGCAAGGGGTTCTGGGTATTTGTTCTGTTGTGTTTATGTTGTGTTGCGGTGCGGATGTTCTCCCAAAATGTGTTTGTCATTCTTGTTTGATGTGGGTTCACAGTGTGGCACATGTTAAAGTTGTTTAGACGGCCACCCTCAGTGTGACATGTATGGCTGTTGACCATGTATGCCTTGCATTCACTTGTGTGTGCCTGAAATTTACATGATCATTAAACCTTATAATGGTCACACAGTGCGTTAGCATTTCTAGACATTTTCGAATAAAGACCTTTGTTAACCCATACCATCACTACAGTATTATGTTATCAATTAATTTATTGTAAAATTACATTAGTGTAATACATTTATTTTACTACCTCATTTGTTGTTACTTTTTGTTTCCGGTATTGTGTATCTACTACATATGCCTACAGTATGTAAATATGTGTGTCTTGGACACATGGTGGTGAATTGCCAATCAAAACTCTTGAATCCTGAACATCACGCAACCCTATGAAGCACTAGGATTATAAAAGTAATATATAAGTATTAAGGGAACTACAAGATCTGTTTAATTGAACTACAACTTTTTTTGAAACTTTATAAGCATTTTATTAAAACTGCACTCTTACAAATGTACTTTTACATTCTCAGGGCGTTCAATCGATCGCAACTGGACTGTTTGGTTTGTCCTAAAAGACGTTTTGCCTCTCATCCATGCAGGCTTCATCTGTTGAGATGCAAACAAGCAATCCTAACTGTCAATGCCAACGACAGTCGTTGAAGTGTAATTTCCCATCGTTAGCATTGAGGTATTATGTGGCCAAACGATTGTGTGTGTGTCACCTTCTGTGACCAGAATGTTTCTAACTCCCGTTATTTGTTCGAGGCTAAATTGCAGAGTCTTTTAAGAATGGTTGAAAGGATAGTGTTGTATGTGGGAGATCGGTGGTGTTGCAGACCACCTCCTCTGTTCAGGGATATTTTCTCACGGTATTGTCATTCCATATGTATCAGGTCTATCTGAGAGACTTTTTAACCAACACAACATCCCGATACACTTCAAACCAGGCAACACCTTGAAACAGAGACTAGTGCATCCTAAAGACCGGACACCCCACACCCACAAAAACAATCTGGTTTATGCTATCCAGTGTAATGATGAATGCACTGATTCATTCATATACGTACATGGTCATTGGTATATATTGTATATATGTTATAGACATAATATAATATATCTGTATATATAATATACTGTACACATATTATGTATATATTCGTATATATGTTATATTTTATATCGCTATATTTAGTCTATTTATACCTGCATTGTCCTTTCCATCCTTACACTTTCCATCATTGTAACTGAGCTACTGTGTTGAACAATTTCCCTTGTGGATCATTAAAGTTTGTCTAAGTCTATGTCTAAGTCTAAGTCATATATTGGGGAAGCAAAACAGCCACTAAGCCGACGCATGGCACAGCATAGACGGGCAAACTCTTCAGACCAAGACTCAGCTGTCGACCTGCACCTCAGGGAGAAACAGCACTCCTTTGAGAACAAAAATGTAAAGATTCTGGACAGAGAGGACGGATGGTACGATAGAGGAGTGAGGGAGGCCATCTATGTCAAGGTTGAAAAACCATCCCTGAACAGAGCAGGTGGTCTGCGACATCATCTGTCTCCCACATACAACACTGTCCTTTCTACCATTTCTGAAAGACTCTGCAATTTAGGCCATGTCTACACTAAGTCGTTTAACCCCTTAAACGAATAATCATTTAGCCGAAGCCCCGTTTCAGCCACACTAAACCAGTGTTTAAGGTTCCCGTCCTCGGACATTTTACACGGGTAAGTCAGCCGTGTAATTCTTGAATCTCCGGCACTTAGCTTTGTATGGACTCAATGATCGTTTATAAACTGAGTTCGGAGAGGAAGTGATGTCAGAAAGCCTGCGCTCCACACAGGAAAAGACATCAGAAAGAACGCGCTACAGGCAGCTTCATAACAAAGATGGAGGTGGATCATCCAGACATGCCCGTGTTTCTCCTTCTTCTACATGTACAGGCGCTTTTGGAAACCACAAATCAATACCTTAAGAGAAGGCAACGGGCGATTGCAGCTATTTCGTATACAACACTTCTTAGACGGCAAGAGAACTTTCAAATGTCCACTTCAGCTGTGAGTCTATTTACCGAAAAATGTTGTCCCTTCTTCCCGTGGATGTGATCGTGATAGGCAGTGTGTGACTACAAATACTGCTTTATGGGTGTGACAGTGAAATGGCAAGGCAGCGTGCATGATGCCCGCATCTTCGCTAACTCCGCCATTAGCGCGCAGCTGAAAGATGGAACCACCCCCTCGTGTCCCAAACAACTGATGGAAGATGAAGATCCGCTCCCTGTTTTTATTTTGGGTGACCCAGCTTATCCCCTGACGCCATATCTCACGAAAGAATACCCCAACGGCGGAGTCAACCCACAACAACAATACTTTGGGTATTCTCTGTCTAGATTAATTGTTGTAAAATGTTCTTTATCACATTGTTTACGTGTCCAATAAAGATTTGATTAATTTATGATGTCTCAGGTGTGATTCACTACAATAGACTCACTGGATTCTAGTTAGTTGAAATACCACAACACTGGATATTGTTCAAAGGAGATACATTTTACTTTTATATTAAAACCTAAAGAACCTTTAATGATGAATTTACTTATGTCAATAGCACATTATTTAGCATCCATTTTCCTATTGTATAGCGTATTAATATGATGCATTAGTGTTTTAATTATGACTTTATTTGCAGTTTATTTATGTGTAAATACACAATGACAAAGTACAGGTACTTGTTTACAGTTAAGCCCAAAATAATTTATAGTCTGGCCAGATTTTTAGTTAAAGTGAATTTTTATTTTGTGATGGACTATCTATCTTTCAGCTAGAAGTGACAGTAGGAAATTGTATTAGATACGTTTCACATATTTATATTTTTTTTAAATTTGGAAAATTATTAATATCCCTAATTTTGTTTATTCTAAAATGGTTCTGGTCATTTCTACCGTAATATTAAGCACTATCTTGTAGAGGTGGGAATCCTTCGGGACCTCATGATTCGATTCAATTTTGATTCATTGGGTGACAATTCGATTTAGAATCGTTTCTCGATTCAACTTGTACTATAATAGTTGGTATACAAATTCAAATAAAACCTTTTCAAATCAGGTTACAGGTCACAAAAACTTCTCTTGGCTGCTGACCTACGACTAATACTGCTGGCATAAAAATGTTTTTAATTTTATTTACAAAAATCACAGAATGTTAATCAATCTAATTAAAGAAAATAGAGCAACCCCAACTTCAAAGCAAGCAAGCAGCTTTACAATACCTAGGATAGAAATTTTGTGATTGAGAAGAACATAAAAATACAATACTTATTACATACAATACTAAAAAACAAAAAACTAAATATTAATAAAAGAAAAAGTATCAATCATAATACTAGCAATCATAATAATATCACTAATAGTTGTTTAATGTTATTAATCCAAAATGTAAAAATGTAGTGGAAATAAAAAAAAAATATATATATTCTTTTTCCTAAATCCATAATTTTTGAGAATCTATTTAGGAATACATAAAAACCTTTATTTAAATGTGAATACATTTTTTGGAGCACCTTTACTTTCTTGTGTCATTTGCACTTCAAACATACCCAAACACCAAAATAAATCCACTTTACCTCCAAATTTTGCCAGGATATGACCTTAACTGCTGATGAAAGTGTCCAAACTGTTACACTGATCTGTTTTACTGAATGCTGCTTCGAAATGTACCTCATTTTCAGAGGAACTGTTGGACAACAGAACCTCCTGGGCATCAAAGAACTCGGACAGCGACTCTGCGATTGACGCTCTGCTTTCATTGGACACTTGATGCACCAACGGACGGGATTCAGATGCAGACTCCTGTTTCTAGGAAACACAACATTTACATCTATAAATACACAAGAGGAAAGGGGTCCATTCACCATTGTCAGAGGCGGTGGGGGACGACAATGTTCGTCACAACACTATGCTGATAATGGCCGTATGGTGGAAGCTAAAGGTTATACGAGTGAGTTACAAAATGCTGATAACACTAATGAGCCACAGGTGTGACATAAAGGGCAACAAAGTATATTGTTTTTAATATCCATGGGTCAACAATGTATTTTGTCGAAGGATAAAAACATTTGGACTATATTATGAGTTGCTTAACTGCCCAGGATCATCGCAATCAAAACATTTGGATTATTCATTTCCCAGTAGATAATCAGAAGAGGTGCATGAGTGTTGTGTGTTAAGTATATTTCCTGAGACATTATTAGTTTGATCAGCTCACACTCTGTGCTTATGTGAGCCAAGAAGCTCCGTGTGGAGATGACCGCGTGCCAGATTGCCGTGTGAACGCGCTAAACACATGGCGGCTATGCAAATGATTCACAATGCTGTAATCCACAATGTGTTCTTCGTCACGAGCGAGGGGGCGAGAGGAGAGCAAAGTGGCGTGAATGTGGATGACAATGAAATAAATTACAGCATATTCATTCTGTGGGAGGCAAATAAAGACGGAGGTAATAACCATAATAATCATCATGCTGGTGGTGGGGAGCATGGGGATGCGGGGGGCTTGTTAGGCGGCGCTGCATTCCCACACCCACCTGCACAGGGGCAGTGAGATTTAGGAGTGTGGGCTCTACGATGTGCGAGTCAGCATGAATCTTGCACAGACGCTCTCGCAGCTCTGAGTTCTGGGCTAAAGCCTGGAAGAAATAACCAGTGTCAACATTTAAACCAGGGATGTCGAAACTTTTTCCACTGACGGCCACATATTCAAAAACAAAATCAAAGGACGTGAAGACTGTTTTGTTGTTTTCAATATCGGAAAAGGTGACCGATCAACCTAATGTGGATATGTTAAGAAAATCTAAGTAAAAAATTCACATATTGAGCAATCTTTTTTTTTTTCTAAAAAGAAAAACAACTCTTACCTATACTGTTTTTATATATACAGTATATATCTTATATTAAGAAAGTATATCTAGCTAATTCTTATGAAGATATTTTTGCCAGAAATCCCTTATTTTTTACAACCACGAGTTGAAATTTTGGTAATTCCTCCACAGCATATAATATTTGTTTAAAATTGAGAATTCAACTTGTTGCCTAATTTTCTAAATTTAGGAACAGACACAAACATAGAAAACATATCTATTAATAACATTAAGTGTAATTTACTGTATGTCTTACATGTATTACAGTACAGTATATGTCTTATTTTGTATGATTATGTCTACTATTTTAGGTAAAACAAGTGTATAGGGGTGTTATATCTAACTGTGAAAATGTTCTATTTATGAATAAGAATTTATACGATTTACTTAACGCGGTTGGGTCTAGAACCAATTAAACTGAAAAAAAAAAAGGCTGTATATTGAAAGATACCAGTGACGCTTTTGGAGTCGTTCTTTGGTACTTTAAATTATTGTGCAGTAATCGATACTAACAAAGGTTGCTCGTTAAAAGGGTGGCATAAAAATTTAGTTTTCAAATACTTTTTAATTAATTAAATCGACTTAATGTAAAAAAACAAAAACAAAATTCTGGTCTTATTCATTAACATTATAGCTAGAGATCGCCATAACTTTGTTTTCCAACCATAGGCAAGAAGAAAGTGAGTGTGAAGGACAGTGCTGAGAAGAAGCAGATGATACAAACTGAATTAAAGAAACAAATCATCAAAAACATGACCGATCGTGGAGTTGACTTGGCGAAGCAATTCGAGCGTATCACTGCTGGTCTACACCATATTGACGCAGGAGGAGTCAGAATGCCAGTCAAGGATGTCAAAATAATTTCTAGATGGCGGACATTTATCCATGAGAATATGGATAAGATGCCGATGGTGTGTTTGACAGAGAAGCAGCTCAAGAAGATACAGCAGAAGTCCACTCTCCAAGGTAAATACTGTAAATTAATATGACATTGTTTCATAAAGCTACTGCAGTTGTTTGTAGTGCAATATTTTATCCATACAATATTCCGTATCTAAAAGTTTTTGTTCTTCTTGAAAGGCATGTTATGTGTTTAAATTGTGATGTTTTGGTGGGGGCCAAGCATAGATTAAATTGATTTAAATTAATTTCAATGGGCAATGTTGATTTGAGATCAAAAGTGTTTCGAGTTAAGAGCTCTGTCACAAAACCAATTAAACTTGTAAGTTGTGGTCCTCTTGTACTTTTTATTTATATTATTTACTCAATTTTATAAAATTGAAAGACATTTGTGGTATTTCCTTTTGTATTTGAAGCACATGTGCCTATCCTTTTCCAAGGAAACATGTTAAGTTGTTGTAAAAGTATGATCACCTTCTGTTTTGTTTGAAAGTTCAGTTTGGAGAAGTTTTTGAGCTTAGACATCATTCTCTACCTTGGCAATTCATTCATTCATTCATTCGACTGAAACGTTTAAATATCTTAATTGTGTTTGACTTGTTCCTGACTCATGGAGGAAAATGTGTGTTCAAACCTGCATATGGTGTCTATTGAAATATTTACTGCATCCAGCATAAAAAATTGCATCTCCCGCAGGTGTCTCAATTTTACGTCATCCTCCATGAACCAGATGGACAAACAAACAAACACTAATGTTCCACTATTTTTGTTAACATTCTGGTGTTCGTCAGAGGTTGGTAGTAATGTGCTACCTTTACTCTGTTACTTAAGTAGCCTTTTGGATAAATTGCAGTTTTACTGCAACATACTTTTACTTGAGTATTTTTGCGAAGAAGAAACGCTACTTTTACTCCATTATATTGAGTTTAATTTTGATCGCTACAGTTATGTGTATCATCATTATATTTATTCATAATCTATTGATTAGTGCTTGCAAAGATGTATTCATTTGGCTCATTAGAGAGACTTTTTCCAGCGGTCAGGGTCACATGACTGTTTCATCGATCTAAACGTAAGCACTGTGATGTTTGACTCCATTTCACCAATCAAACGGAGCCTGGCAGTCACATGACCTTCACTCGAACTACACACTGTAAAAAGTGACATGACCTCAGGCGAGGCAGCACAACTCTTCGATGTTTAACTACAAACTAGGAAAAGGAACATTTATATCATGCGCTGTCATCTGTGTCAGTAGAAATGTTTTTATTTTCCTTTTATCCTACAAAATTTCGCTTCCAACTGGAGGAAACACGTTGTCGTAAGTTATAGAAGTTTCTTATGTTTTAGCTAATGTTATGCTAACATTAGCCCTGTTATAACTAGGGATGGGCACCGAAACCCGAAAAAAGAAGAAGCTATCGGTGCCTTATTCCAGTGTAAATGAATGCAGACTCTAACACCAGCAACAACAACAACACAGTACTTCTTCAGCATTTTGAGCATCAAACATTACAACTCAAGTTGGTTGTTTTTTGCACATGCTCTATGTTCTATATTGCTGCTCTATGTTCTATATGTTCTTATTTTTGAATGTACTAGTTAGTTATCATTTAATTTATGTCACTTAAGTATTTTAATTACCAGTCTGTTCAACTTTAATGACACTGAATTCTATTAAAAGAAAAACATTTCTACAGAAATGTGCATGTTTAAAATTTTTCAAGTTCCAGTTTGGGCACCGTTTAAGCATCATTTCAAAGTGCCGATTTGGTGCTAGTATTGGCTAAAATGTAAACAATACTCATCCAGTGCTGTACAGTGCAACTAAACTAAACCATGAATGGACACAACTAAATATTTCCACCATGCCTTGATTTTAAATTTCGGGACTGATGGGGATCCCAAATACACAAAAACAGGTACCAACAAATAAGAAAAGTAGGTTTTGCATAATAGGATCACAACTTAAGAAGTGTTTTGAGATAAGAAAAAAGAAAAAGCCTTGAAAATAATATAGGAAAAGTGAAATATAATCTCCAATCTTCTTTCAAAAACATTTTGCTGTGATCAATTCTTCAGCTACAAAAACACAAACAAAAACATTTGAAATAAAGTGCCCTGGTTTAAGAGGACATGTTTAAAGGTCAGCAGCAACATGAAAATAATTGACCTTTACATTGGTGTTTTTAAAGGTAAACGCTATTATAGGACATACACACAAAGATGTTTGCCAGGAACATCAACCTGGCAACTGCTTCATGATGCTGTGTGACAGGCTGTGTTGTGAAAATTACTTTAAAAAAATCATTAATCATAGTTACTTGATACTTTACCAAAAATACTAACAACATAACTCTTTAATAAATGTAATTAAGTACTGAAATGTATTAATTTGTTACTTAAAGAAAACGTCAAATATCTGGCATAATGCAGCTAAGATACGTTTCATATATATATATATATATATATATATATATATATATATATATATACTGTATAAATATATATATAATGGATGGATGGATGGATGACAGCAGTCTGTGCGTCTTTTAAAAGGCGGTACCTGTTGCCTAGTGACGTGTGACATCAGTGAATCCACTCAGTAGTCTTGTTTGATCTGTTTTGTTAGCTTAGCAGGCTAGCAGCAGCAGTTTGTTGGCTCTGGCGGCAGCTCTTTTGAATCTTTCACTGGTTTGTGTTACCTCTGCTTAATAAATAAATTTAATGTGCTTCCATGTTCTTGTCAACAAACAGGGTATTGTTTGGATGGCAAATTTATCACTTCTGTCAATAAATGGTTCAATATTCCCTTCAACCCTCGTAGTTACTAGCGTGCAGTGCAGTTTGCGCCAGTTGGTAGTGAAAAAAACGTTTTATTTTACTGACCAGTTCCTTTAACTAAGATCTTGTTTCATCCATTGTGGAACAAGTTTGTGGGTTAGTAGGAGCAGCCCACACACGGCTTTCAGCGCGAGTTATCAATCATTTGGTTATGGTTTGAATTAATTTCAAACATGCTATACAGATATTCAGAAAATTAAACTCTAGTTTTGTCACACTTGGATGGATTTATTTTTAGGAGTAAAATGCGATAAAATGGTTAAAATCCCTTTTCGCACATGTGCGACAGGTCTTTTTTTGAGAGTCGCGAGGTCTATTTTTAGTCGCATTTGCGAATAAATTTGTTGCACCGTACACCTCAGCCATCCCTCGTTATAATATCATAAGTTAGTGTAAAATGTGCATCTTTTGTAATATTTTGTAGTAGTGGTTCTCTGTCTCACACACACATGCAAACACACACACACACACACATGCACACACACACACACACACACACACACACACACACACACACACACACACACACACACACACACACACAAACACACACACTACAGTTGTAGGGCAAGTGCCATTTAAAATCGCTACTACATAAATCAGAAATTACTCACTAGTTGCACAGTGCTTGAGTAGTTTTTATCGCTTACTTTTACTCAAGTAATCATTTTGCATGACTACTTTTTATCTTTACTCGAGTCATATTACTCTCGAACAGGGGTCCTTAACCTTCATTTTCCATACATGACAAAATACTGTTATAAACAGAAAGTGGTTCCAAAATGCACTCTCGTGATTTATATTCGAGTTACATTTTTTATGCTGTACTGTAACACAAATTCAAAATTTTTGGGGAATCAGTTCTTGCTTTGTGCAAAATGTTATCACCGGAAGCAGAGGAAACCCACGTTATTGGGTCTATTATTTTCCCTCTGTGTGGTCGCGTAGGTAGACTCTGAGTCATCAGGAGGAAAAGCTAACAGACAGCAGGCTATTAATGTCAGTTGTGTTGGAGTAGCGAATGGAGAAGTTCCACTGTGTCATCGTGACGATCAATGTTAACGCAGAAAAAAGTCACTGCTGATCTCAGTCAGGTGGGTGTGTGCACTTCAGCTGGTGAATCCCTCAAGAAGAGTGAGAATGTCTCTCATCATAATGGATCCCACATACTGTACCGTTGTCAGCGCATTCTTCAAACTGACCACCTGCGGCGAGGTAGGGGGGCAGGTGTCGTGGTCCATGCATTGTTTCAATCGCTCCCTCTCTGACGTTAGTGAGCTCAGGGCGTACTTCAGGGTAGTGTGCACTGCATAGGGGAGATTGCAAATTGGAAGCATTTCACAACAACGATGACTTAGCATGGGTGCTTGACAGAATAGGACCCACAGGGGGAATTTTTTCTAATTGCTAAAATACAATGTAAGGGAGAACTAAAACTTTTCACTTAGTAGAAGCTGGGGAAAATGGAGAAACACAGAAACACGTTTATTTAAACTAACAGTGAGCATTGTTGTTCCCCTGGATGTCAGATAGAGAATTGTGCAAATATTAGATTTGTTGCTTTTCTAATGCTATATTGACAATACGTAATAATCAATCAATCTCTGTATTTTCTTTTTTTAATAAAAACAGCTTGAATAGTTTGTGTAACCTCTCCTTACACATACAGTACACCTGCCTCTTCAAAAGGATAGAAACCCTAATATATGATAATGCAAAATATAGTGGACAAATAAAATATGTTCCAGAAGGCTGGCCCAACCTCCAATTTGTTTGTCTGTTGAATTTTTGCCATCAGAAATAATATATATATATAGATAATACGAGTCAAACCGTTGTATCATGAAACCTTTTTTTTTTTTTTAAAGTAACATCTTTGCATAACTGACAGTTATTCAAGTGTAAAAAGAAGTTTGTCACTTCAAGTGGTAAACCAATAAAACTAGTGATGTGCGGATCGATACTGAAATATCAAAAACACTGATACCAGATCTGTGTGCTCTAATATCAATTCTCAAATCAAAAATATCTATACTTTAGTTATTTAAGATAATGCATATCATTAACAATAACTAAATCATTTAGATCTTGTCCAAGTGAAACACCATTGGTGGGAACTACTTTTTCTTCCGCTTAGATAAGTAAGTACTGCGCACGCGCAGTGGCACATCATTCAGGCGCTCATTTGTTTATTTAAGAATATTACTGGCAGTTAAAATGAGTCACTCAGTATCATAAAACAGCAAGTGTAT
The DNA here is from genome assembly GCF_033978785.1 of Entelurus aequoreus. Classification (NCBI taxonomy): domain Eukaryota; kingdom Metazoa; phylum Chordata; class Actinopteri; order Syngnathiformes; family Syngnathidae; genus Entelurus; species Entelurus aequoreus. The sequence continues at coordinate 33,198,185 of NC_084741.1, forward strand.
GTATCATTGTATTGTAGACATTAGGAGACAATACATACAGAGGTGAATATAAAAAAAAGATAACACATTCAGTGCAGGATAACACCATCATTTGTTTCGCCCTGTGATTTTATATCGTTTGAACATGATTCCCCAAGAGCAGCAACATTTGAAATGTACTACTTTTTACATTTTATCAGATACATTAGGTATATTTGCACAAAGTATAAGAGCAGTTTCGCCAATACCAGCCTGAATTTTACTCTGTATTGGATCGGAAAGAAAATCAGTAGTACTGCACATCACCGAATAAAACCCTTTTGCAGTGTCTCAAATTAAATACTTCCATCAGTACACTTCATTATGTAGAATATGTACACTTCGGTCTTAGTTCTTGGGCGCCTCTATTTTACATAGACATCTTCTGGTGTGTTGCTGTACATGCTCATTATTCGGGGCATTTTGAGCGCTACATCTTGGTACTTACCACTATGAACTCATGCATTCAAGACAAATGGCCTGATCTACTAAAGTTTTACGTGTATTAAAACACGGGAAAACTTGACAGCGCACGCAAAGCAGATCTACTAAGCTCCTGGCAGAGGATTGTGTCTCGTAACTGATCAAAATAGAGATGGCCTAAAATCTGGATCATGATATACTGTATATTGCACTAACGATACATATCACAATATATTATTTGGCATACAGAATAGAATCATTTCATAACGAGTTACAAAAGCTCTTAATTTGGCTGTTGAGATATGCAGTAGCACATTGCGTCATTTCCACTTGTGTTATTTTCTCAAAACTATTATTAAAGGCCTACTGAAACCCACTACTACCGACCACGCAGTCTGATAGTTTGTTTATATATCAATGATGAAATCTTAACATTGCAACACATGCCAATACGGCCGGGTTAACTTAAAAAGTGCGATTTAAATTTCCCGGGAAACTTCCGCTTGAAAACGTCTATGTATGATGACGTTTGCGCGTGACGTCAATGGTTGAACCGGAAGTATTGGGACACATTGTATCCCAATACAAACAGCTCTGTTTTCATCGCAAAATTCCACAGTATTCTGGACATCTGTGTTGGTGAATCTTTTGCAATTTGTTTAATGAACAATGGAGACTGCAAAGAAGAAAGCTGTAGGTGGGATCGGTGTATTAGCGGCTGGCTGCAGCAACACAACCAGGAGGACTTTGAGTTGGATAGCAGACGCGCTATCCGACGCTAGCCGCCGACCGCATCGGTGATCGGGTGAAGTCCTTCGTCGCGCCGTCGATCGCTGGAACGCAGGTGAGCACGGGTGTTGATGAGCAGATGAGGGCTGGCGTAGGTGGAGCGCTAATGTTTTTATCATAGCTCTGACGAGGTCCCGTAGCTAAGTTAGCTTCAATGGCGTCGTTAGCAACAGCATTGCTAGGCTTCGACAGGCAGCACAGCATTTACCGTGTAGTTACAGGTCCAGTGTTTGGTTCGGTGTCTCCTGATAGTAGTATTGTTGATCTTCTGTCTATCCTTCCAGTCAGGGGCTTATTTCTTTTGTTTCTATCTGCATTTAAGCACGATGCTATCACGTTAGCTCCGTAGCTAAAGTGCTTCACCGATGTATTGTCGTGGAGATAAAAGTCACTGTGAATGTCCATTTCGCATTCTCGACTCTCATTTTCAAGAGGATATAGTATCCGAGGTGGTTTAAAATACAAATCCGTCATCCACAATAGAAAAAGGAGAAAGTGTGGAATCCAATGAGCCCTTGTACCTCAGTTACGGTCAGAGCGAAAAAAGATACGTCCTGCACTGCACTCTAGTCCTTCACTCTCACGTTCCTTATCCACGAATCTTTCATCCTCGCTCAAATTAATGGGGTAATCGTCGCTTTCTCGGTCCGAATCGCTCTCGCTGCTGGTGTAAACAATGGGGAAATGTGAGGAGCCCTTCAACCTGCGACGTCACGCTACTTCCGGTACAGGCAAGGCTTTTTTTATCAGCGACCAAAAGTTGCGAACTTTATCGTCGATGTTCTCTACTAAATCCTTTCAGCAAAAATATGGCAATATCGCGAAATGATCAAGTATGACACATAGAATGGATCTGCTATCCCCGTTTAAATAAACATTTTTTATTTCAGTAGGCCTTTAACCCACTTGTTAATTTGCTGTTAATAAGTGGTTACTTTCTGTTGTCACCAGGATCGACTTAAACTAAGGGGGGGCCCTGAGGCCATACTTGCCAACCCTCCTGAATTTTTCGGGAGACTCACGAATTTCAGTGCCTCTCCCGAAAATCTCCCGGGACAACCATTCTCCCGAATTTCTCCCGATTTCCAGCCGGACTTAAGGCACGCCCCCTCCAGGTCCGTGCGGACTTGAGTGAGGACAGCCTGTCGTCACGTCCGCTTGGCCAACCAAAAAGTAACCACAGGACACTGTACCGTATATAGTGTTCTGTGGTTACTTTTTGGTTGGCCAACGGTTTACGTTGTATTGCGCACCCTGACGGCAAGTGTGGGAGTCGGTTCTGAAGTATGAAGTAAAGAGACGTAACTTAATCACCTCGACTGGTTATTGACTCCAACCCAGAATATTACACTGCCCATACCTATGTTCCTTCAAAGGCTGTGCTACTGGCTGCAAAGCATTGCACTTTCAAATACAACAATGAGTAGAGAGGAGTGTTATGTGTGTATATGTGTAAACAAATGAACACTAAAATTCAAGTATTTATTTTATTTATATGTATATATATATAATAAAATACATTATACATAATACATAAATAATACATAATAAAATACATAATATATATACAAAATACATAATATATAGCTAGAATTCACTGAAAGTCAAGTATTTATTTTATATATATATATATATATATATATATATATATATATATATATATATATATATATATATATATATATATATATATATATATATATATATATATATAAGAAATACTTAAATTTAAGTGAATTCTAGCTATAAATATACTCCTCCCCCCTTAACCCCGCCCCCCGGCCCAGCCCACCTCAACCCCCCAAATCTCCAGAATTTGGAGGTCTCAAGGTTGGCAAGTATGCCTGAGGCTGAGAGGATTTTTCAACCACCCCAACCTGAAAAACACATCCTACCCCGGCCCGAAAACACAGCTTGAAAAATATCATAGTTTCACTCAACAGAACAGTAACAATGCAAAAATATCACCTGTTAAAAAAATAAGGTTGTCAAATGTTTTGATCTACACTTCTGTGAAAACGTAATAAACCATTATTCTTGGGGTTAATACTTTATATTAGTTTTGGGCAATACTACAAATTGTGGTAAGGATCCGATACCAAGTAGTTACAGGGGCAGTATTAATCATACCAATGCTGATACTGATACTTCACATTTTCGAGGTCATTGAATGATTTATTTTTTTGTCACAATTATAATCAGACAAAAACACAGAATGGCGGCGTAACGATATCAATTAATATTAAAATAATTTCCTAAAATTGGCTCTGATTTAAATCCTTTGTTTTTTGTCTTAAAGCCCTTGACCTGATGCTATACTACTTGGTATCGGTACTGTTGAGTGTTGATGTATGTATCGATCCACCTACCCTTGTTTACATTCAAGAGTCCTGGCTTGTGGTTCGCGGTTAGCATATCCTCCTACAATGTGTAGTGTAGCATGTTTAGCTAGTCCTTGTCCTCCAGTGATAATGGTTTGCAATGTGGAGGGACATCAGCGGCTATCAAAAATGCTACATTGCGTTAAGGACGTGTTTGTTCACATGTCGGTTTCAAAATTGTGGGATGCAGCTAGAACGTGTCATCATCATGCATTATTACGATATAACGATAGTATTAAAAGCTCGATTGTCAGCCAAATTTATATCACTTATATCTTATATCATCTTTATCGCGCAACTCTAGCTCAACTGTAATTACTGTTTTACTCTGTCAAAAGGACTTCCCATAGCAAAGCCAAGCTAAAATATCAATTTAGAGTTAGCTTTGTGCAGTAGCCTACTGTTTGTGAAATGATGAGAAGAAAGCTTTTGGAATGTTTGACTCACGGTTAGTGGCGACGCGGCAGAATTCCTCCTGCAGCTTGGCCACGTCAAAAGGAGAATCTACAGATTCCTGGTCAACTTTGTCGTTACACAGTGCAGCAGAGGAGAGGTTGGGGTTAGAAGCATGGAGGCGGACAGAGACAGAGGAGATGCAGCTGGGAACCTGCAGAATTGGAGGCCGATATCACAATCATAAATAGCAAAAGCAGTGAAGTACGTTTGTAGATAGAAAGTGGAACCTCACATTTTCACGTTTCAGCATTTGCGATGCTATTTTTTTCTCTAAAAATAGGTTGTTTTTTTCTGCAGAAACATTCACCCTAAATCAGTAATAATTAAAAAAAATTGTGATAATAAATCATAAAATGTGTTTATTTTTTAAAGTATACATTAGATAAATACGTCATAATGAGGTGAGGCATGGCGCTCTGATGTTGCTACCGAAGCTACAGTCAACTCTGGTATAATCTGGCCTGAAAATTTGCAGCAAGGTAAACACAGTATTGATAGTATATTGACCGTAAATTTCGACTAGAATTCTACGAGTCAAACAGTGTGGCTAGCCGGTGTTGCTAGCTACGGCACTGTCTGTAGTGTGGCTACGACATGCAACTTGTTACAATCCGACCTAAAAACTCGCAGCGAGGTGAACACAAGTAAATATCATGTGGATTATGTAGACGGCGCTTGGAGAAACACCTCAGATAGCCAGGACGATCCAGGGGCCTATTATCTTAACTTTTAGCCCATCATTTCTATCAATTATTATTAATAGGGCAATTTTCATAGACAAATTTGATTTGTTAAATTTTGCCCATTGTCGACGATCAGTCTATGGCGTTGTTTTTTAAGAGAAATAGATAATGACATGTAGTAGTGTATACTGACATCAGTAAGGTCTCATGGATGTGCGCTAGCACTTAAACGTGAATATTCTAAATGTAATTAAAAAAGGTACGTATGAAAGGAATACTGTCTTTCATTAAAGTGAACGCAACCGAGATCTCATTTGCGACTTTTTCCACCTTATAAAAAGGCTAAACCACATTTTGTGAGGATCTCGGCTCTGGCGTGCAGGGCCAAGAAGACATCAAACTTGACTAAATAGAGGAAGTAAAACTTGCAACAAAGTTTCTGTATGTGAACCAGTAGAAGGATTATTACCTCTGCGAAAGGAGGGCTACACCTTCCGGGCGAGGTGGTGCATCATAGTATTTATTGTCTATAGTGAGCGAACTGTAGTGCTGAATTTCCCCCAGGGATCAATTAAGTACTTTATATTCTATTCTATCACTGCGCGATCGATCAGTTCCTTGACTCAAGCCGGCCAGAGACGCACGATGGCAACTGAAGCAATAACGTCCGAAGATTTGACTGCGAGGTTGATAGCCAAATCAGACTCCAGCGAATCGAATCGTGAACTCTTCGACTATTTGAAGAAAAGCCCTGATCATAATCATTTGTTAGTAGTCAGTTCCTATACATTTCCTCATTTAAAATATGTTTAATAAGTGTGTGAGGCTTATTTCGGGCTTAAACCTGTAGTGTGCACTTTTCTTGTTAGCTTCCGTCACAAGTGAACTAGCAATTGAAGAGATAGGATTCTGGAAATGAATCTAATCTTATAATCACAACACTTTTATTGCAAATGTTGACCTAAAATTGGTCAAGCTAGCAGTAGGATTTGGTAGGTTAGGAAAATAAATATTTGTATGCATTTGCTTACGCATTTTTGTAACTCCAGTGAATAGCGGTAATCTACTATATTGTATTTACCTGAAGTGTTGTTTTCGCGTCTTTGTTGTAGTTCTTTGTGCGCCATTTCCTCTGAAGTCTCTTTTCCTTTTTGGGGCTGTCAAATGTAGATGCCTAGTGATTTGAGCAGAAGAGGGGCAACTGATTTCACAGAGAAGATATGCTTAATTCATAAAGTAAATATGTCTCAATTATGATGAGCAAACTACCTGAAGAGCCTGGATAGATGGGGCAGAATAGGTACGATGGATGACCTCCATACTTTGAAGGAGGTGGCTCAGCTCTAGTAGATGTTCCTCACAAACAGACAAGTCTAAAGAGAGGAAGGTGAGAAAATATGCATTTGAACACATTTGACATTTAACCATCATAGTACTGACCACATTCTGAAATTATTTGTTAGTGTTTAGTCGCTATATACATAGGTTTGTACTGTTGTTGATTTGCAATTTGGACTTACTTAAGTGTTGGAGGAGCTTTGGAGAAAGAAAACATTCGATACTGCGGACTAAGGTTAGACGGCCCCATGACAACATTAGCATTTATTTCATAGTTCCGAACCTAAATATTATGTATATAGGTAAAATTCCTTCAAAACAGACACACAAGGGATTTTGTTCTGTTGATGACGTCACACCTAGAGGGGGCGGCACATCGAGTCTGTCGATGGAAAGGGGGCGTTCCGAGTACAGTTATGTCTCTACCGATTACGCAAAAACAAATTCATATTATGGGAAATCACGTGCCTCACAGCGAGAAGATCCTGGGTTCAATTCCCGTGTTTCTTTGTGAACTTTGCATTGTTTCCCCGTGACTGTGTGGGTTATCTCCCGGTAGACGTGGACCTGGGTATAGGCTGATTGGCAACAGTAAATTGGCCTGTGTGTGTGAATAGTCGTCTGTTTCTCTGTGTTGGCCCTGCGACTTGTCAAGGGTGTACCCCGCCTTCCGCCTGAGTTCAGCTGAGATAGGCTCCAGCACCCCCGTGACCGCAAGAGGGACAACCGGTAGAAAATGGATGGATGGAAAATGACTGCTAGATTCATTCATTGGGAGCAAAAAATACATAAGGTGAACTTGTTAGTGAAATTCCCGTCATCTATGGACACTATGGGTCTTAAAGTCGTGACCAGTGTTGGGAGTACGAACGGCATTATTGTTTTTTAGTAATTATTAGTAATCTAATTACCAAAATTTTAAACAGCGTCAATGTTACTAACAGTGGTAACGTTACCAACAGTGGTACATTTACAGTATATCAATGATCTCTAGATGTTGCTTCAGTCACCACTGTTCACTACTACTACAGCAAGCTAATTAGCAGTGTTTGGAAAATAACTTAAAAAAAATTAATAATTATAATTACTTGTTACTTTGCCAAATAAGTAACTGAATTAGTAAGATAAATACTCTTTAATGAATTAAATAATAATTAAATAATACTAATACAAATAATAATTAAATAATAAAGACGCTTAATGAAAGCAGAGTGTGTGCCTTTAAAAGACGGTGCCTGTTGCTATGTGACGTGTGACGTCAGCGAGAGAGCCAGACAGAGGAGCAATTGATCAGCTGTGTTTGTTGCGCTTGCGGAAACGGCAGCTTTGTTTAATCTTTTCACTGGATTGTGTTACCTCTGGCAAATCGGAGATTGAATGTGTTTTGATGGCTGCCTTAATTTCTTGTCCACAAACGGGTATTGTAGTTTTGTAAGCTTCTAACTTCAATAACTGATCTGTTCAATATTCCCACCTACTAGTAGTATAATGTGTATATGTGTGCGTGTACTTACATGTTGTGCTGTGTTCCCTGTGCGATGTGGCCTCCTTCTATTTAATCTCAAGTTTATTTTAGTGTGGTAATGGTTGTTGCTTTCACTAGTAAAAAGATATTTCCTGCATTGAACTTGCTGTGCTTTTGACGCTGTCAAATTGACATACAACCACATCAAAAGTGGCGTGCCACGTTACAACAAATTGGTGACAGCGATGTAATGTCCATCCATCCATCCATTTTCTACCGCTTATTCCCTTCGGGGTTGCGGGGGGCGCTAGAGCCTATCTCAGCTACAATCGGGCGGGAGGCGGGGTACACCCTGGACAAGTCGCCACCTCATCGCAGGGCCAACACAGATAGACAGACAACATTCACACTCACAATCACACACTAGGGCCAATTTAGTGTTGCCAATCAACCTATCCCCAGGTGCATGTCTTTGGAGGTAAGAGGAAGCCGGAGTACCCGGAGGGAGCCCACGCAGTCACAGGGAGAACATGCAAACTCCACACAGAAAGATCCAGAGGCCGGGATTGAACTCACGACTACTCAGGACCTTCGTATTGTGAGGCAGACGCACTAACCCCTCTGCCAGTACATAAAATTAATAACATTAAACGTTACTAGTAAAAATTAGTTAGTAACTCCGTTATTTGATAACACTGTTATTCCGAACACTGCTAATCAGTTGGAGTCAACAAGCGTTGCGATTGCTAAAGCTCAGGAAATCAAGTCATGAGTTCAGCCGTCAGCTCTCACCTAATGAAAAGGTTTCTAAACGTTACAGGCCATGTCGAAGATATTTCGACGTAACACAATAATGATCTTATCCGGTAACTAATAACAGTCATGAAAAAGTACCGTAATTCCCTTTGTGCATCAATTCCTTTTCTTTTTTTTAGAAAGTAACTATAACTAATTACTTCTTAAAAGTAATTTACCCAACAGCTTTTAAGTTACACCAAACAATGTCATCTCTAGTCATGCAGTACTTGCAGACATGCATTTCAGTACTAACGTCAATAAAAATGGAGGATAAACAATATAAAGTCATAAATAAATAACGAATAAAGTAAAATTGCACTAAATAATCCCGACAAATTCAATATTTTTACTTTTCTACATTGAGTACACATGAAGGAGGAAGTCAAATCAAAATATTTCAAAATAAAATACATTGTTATCATATTAAAATGTGTTTAATATATAGAATAGATCCGCAACACACTTTTGGGTCCAGACCCACCAGTTGAGAATTACTTCTGTAGACCTAATAGTCTCCAAACTTCATGGACCTAAAACCCACTACTGCAATAGGGTTGCACAAAAAAAAGATTCACATGGCAATTGCGATTCTCCTTCATCCCGATTCTAAATTAATTTATGAATTTCAAAAATCGATAAAACAACAACAACAACAAAAAACATTCAAATCATTATTTGTTTTCGATATACAAATCTATTTTTAAAAATAATTTTTTAGGCCATCTCCATGCAACCAGAAGGAGCTTTTCTAACATGTAACCTGTTTTGAAAAAGTTTAATTATAATTATTGTACCAAATAACAGTGATGGGAAAGCTACTTGGAAAATGTAGTAAGCTAAGGTACAAGTTACCCTTGATTAAATATAGTTAAGCTGCAGGGGAAGCTATCCCCAGGGAATTGTAGCAAGCTACACTACAAGCGGCACAGCAAAAGTAACTTGCGACATCAAATATACATATACATATACTTTAAGCTACAGATCACCATTTAACAGCATTCATATCTATGGGCCCACATGTACTGTATATATCAATGGTAATATAACTGAGAGTGTACAAACAGGCCCAGTAACAACTACCTGTAAGGGTCCCCTCCCCGCACACCAATGTATGTATTTACTTTAGTTTGCCTTTTCTTTAGCCCACCCCTATAATGTTATTCATTAGCTCTTCCTACAGTTAATAAAAAGAGCATCTATTTATATCTTGACGAAAACAACAACAACAATGACTTGTGTGTTGTTTGGTAATGGTTATTGTGCAGTAAAACTTTTCATGAACTCAACTCACCTTAATGTGTGTTTATAAATCTGTGTTGTACGCCTTGGATGAAGAGAGTAGTTATGATTTTGGTTTACATAGTAAACAACTAAAAACTAAAGTTGTGGGCATTGTTTTCTCTATACACATACATTTGTCTAAATATGGCCAAGTACATGCATTAATCTAATCTGCAGGAGATAATTTGTCTGCCATTTTCAAATGTTTTTTTTTTCCCAGTCGTCAGCTTGAAGTGTCCCTTTATCTCCAACCCCATCGTCGTCATGTGACATGAATGCGTGCTTCCTGGTTTAGGTGACTAGCCTTATGTTGCCTCTGATTGGCCAGTCCGTAATGTTTCGCCCTAACCTTAGCTAATTGTGACTCATCATACGAACACCAACTGATCATCATGGATTTTTTTGCGTATGTATGGATGTTCTCATTCATCCAGGTCATTGTATTTTCACCGTATTTTTGTGGGCCTGGATTTGTAGTCCGTTTTCTCTCTTTGTAGCTTGTACCTTTGATCTAAGTTACCTAGCTACATGGGTCTAAAAATAGTCAAGCTACAGGAATCGCTACTCGTTCAAAAAGTAGTGAAACTACCGCCAAGCCACTGGAAAATGTAGTTAAGCTATGTAGCTTTGCTACATGTAGCTCGGTATACTGCCCATCACTGCCAAATACATTCTGAGAATCGGTTTGAATTGAGAATCCAATTTGAATTAAATTGTCACCCCAAGAATCGGAATCGGATTGTATTGTTAGGTGTCTAAAGATACACGCCCTATGACTGTATATAACTTTTCGTACAATTGTAATCATCTTTTTCAGTTTCTCATACATTGCATGGTCTTAGACAATGTTACCACAGCTAAAAATGCATTATTTTTGGCAAGAACAACACTGACAAAAAATATTCATAGCTTACCTTATTATATAGCACAATCATGTAATTACTCCTTTTGGCAACAGTTGTCATCAAAAGCAAAGCTTAGCTTTAAATAAACAAAAAGCAACAGTATGTAGACTGGGGAGCATCTCATTTGACAACACCCTTAAAACATAAGTGGCTGTAATATTGTCCAATGAAAAACATGTATAAACAAGCAGTAACATAAATGCTGCTTCAAGGCCTACAGAAAACCCACTACTGGGGGTGCTGGTTAGCGCCTTGCATGGCAACTCCCGCCATCAGTGTGTGAATGTGTGTGTGAATGGGTGAATGTGGAAATACTGTCAAAGCGCTTTGAGTACCTTGAAGGTAGAAAAGCGCTATACAAGTATAACCCATTTATTTATTTATCATTACTACCGACCACGTAGTCTGATAGTTTATATATCAATGATGAAATCTTAACATTGCAAAACATGCCAATACGGCCGGGTTAACTTATAAAGTGCAATTTTAAATTTCCCGGGGAACGTCCGGTTGAAAACGTCTATGTATGATGACGTTTGCGCGTGACGTCAATGGTTGAAACGGAAGTATTCGGACACATTGTATCACAATACAAACAGCTCTGTTTTCATCGCAAAATTCCACATTATTCTGGACATCTGTGTTGGTAAATCTTTTGCAATTTGTTTAATGAACAATGGAGACTGCAAAGAAGAAAGCTGTAGGTGGGATTGGTGTATTAGCGGCTGGCTGCAGCAACACAACCAGGAGGACTTTGAGGATAGCAGCCGCGCTATCCGACGCTAGCCGCCGACCGCATCGATGATCGGGTGAAGTCCTTCGTCGCGCCGTCGATCGCTGGAACGCAGGTGAGCACGGGTGTTGATGAGCAGATGAGGGCTGGCGTAGGTGGAGCGCTAATGTTTTTATCATAGCTCTGACGAGGTCCCGTAGCTAAGTTAGCTTCAATGGCGTCGTTAGCAACAGCATTGCTAGGCTTCGACAGGGGGCACAGCATTAACCGTGTAGTTACAGGTCCAGTGTTTGGTTCGGTGTCTCCTGATAGTAGTATTGTTGATCTGCTGTCTATCCTTCCAGTCAGGGGCTTATTTATTTTGTTTCTATCTGCATTTAAGCACGATGCTATCACGTTAGCTCCGTAGCTAATGTGCTTCACCGATGTATTGTCGTGGAGATAAAAGCCACTGTGAATGTCCATTTCGCGTTCTCGACTCTCATTTTCAAGAGGATATAGTATCCGAGGTGGTTTAAAATACAAATCCGTGATCCACAATAGAAAAAGGAGAAAGTGTGGAATCCAATGAGCCCTTTTACCTAAGTTACGGTCAGAGCGAAAAAAGATACGTCCTGCACTGCACTCTAGTCCTTCACTCTCACGTTCCTCATCCACAAATCTTTCATCCTCGCTCAATCTAATGGGGTAATCGTCGCTTTCTCGGTCTGAATCTCTCTCGCTGCTGGTGTAAACAATGGGCAGATGTGAGGAGCTCTTCAACCTGTGATGTCACGCTACTTCCGGTACAGGCAAGGCTTTTTTTATCAGCGACCAAAAGTTGTGAACTTTATCGTCGATGTTCTCTACTAAATCCTTTCAGCAAAAATATGACATTATCGCGAAATGATCAAGTATGACACATAGAATGGATCTGCTATCCCCGTTTAAATACAAAAACATCATTTCAGTAGGCCTTTAAAGCAGCTGTTTTAATGCAGTCTTTGAATCAATCAGCAAGTGTGCAGGTGTACCTATTGTGGTGACTGGGTGAATCAATGTACTGTTTATGCAGTTCATTATTTTCGACTGTCAGAAAAAGAATTAACCGTGACAAATTTTATATATATATATTTAAACGGTGTACATTTCCATAAGATAAATGATGACACTTTTGGAGAGAGTGGGGTGTGGTTTCATTTGCAATCTGGGAACGCCTCCAGCATCATACATACTCGCAGACAGACTCGAAAAATGGGTTATAAAAGTGACTGTGGAGCAAAATTCACGCAGATTTTCACGCATATCCAAGACATATTGTCTAGACCACAGGAAATGTTTTAAATGTAAAATAAAATCATCATAGGTCCCCTTAATGAGAGGCAGGCTGGCATGACACAGAAATAGGAAAACATTTTAAAATCATTTTGGCAATGAGCTGCTGTGTTTTGTCACCTTTAGAGCACTTGTCCATGTCGTCAGACGACTGCAGCCAGGCTGCTACCTTGGCTTGACCGTTGCAGCCGAATGCAGAATACAATGTGGACTGCCTGCGTGAAAGCACACACTGCACAAAGATACCAAAAGGCCAGCGCAAAAAGAATTACATCTGCATACTTTTGTAATTTAAAAATATGACAACACAAGAACAAGTCCTGTGATGAATTCAAATATGTATACCTTTCTAACAGAAGCGCCGTCAGCAAAACCTGGAGAGGTGGGGGAGGGATAGTGGGGAAAGTGGAAGGACTTGTCACTGGGACACATGGCAATCTCATTTTGCCGATAGAGCCGATGGTGACGTAACTTGGACACCCATTCATCAAACATCTCCTGTGACTTGATCTGCCCAAGGCATGAGCACAAGGACAAGTGAGGTGACACAAACAATGCCTTGTCACACACATATACAACACAAGGACATTCTGAAGACATATAAGTAACGTCCAGCAAGGAAAATAATGTGAATATTGCATGTTCCTGTACCGAATTTCCCATAAATCAGTGGATGGAAGCTATTAACTAGCCTAGCGGTTTACCTTCAGGTGATAGATGTTCTCCTCAGCATCGAGATCGATGCACTTCGCTTTCTTCTTAATGGCCATAACAGAGAGGCCCACATCAATGCAGCCATGAAGCTTCCCTTTCTCAATCTGCAAGTCAAAACATGCAGACTACACTAGATCACAGCTTTAAAAATCAATAAATTGTTAGTGTGATTGACAGGTAAAAACACACTCTGAGACTTATTCATGAGTAACTGACAAGGCCACGTCATTTTCAGCCGGTAGACACTCACGTCAGCATTGCACTTGCCGTACTTCAGGATGCCCTTGTCCAGGGAAAAATATCTCTATCGGAACACAGAAGGACAATATGGTAGTAAGATACAACCTTATTAGATGTCAACCTCTAATTTAACTCTCTGTCATTATAACCATTTCCCTCATCCACTTCCCCAACATGACTTTAAGCGCTGAAGGTTTTACTTGTACATGTGACTAGTGAGTGCACAAGAACAACATGGGCTCAGACTGCATGTCAATACTAAATATATACAGCTCAATTAACCAGCAGGCCATCAGTTAATGCATCTGAGAGGAACACCAGGATGCAGCTCTGAGGCAGTGCATCAACAGGTCATATGCGACTCTTTGGCGGTTAGGATCATTAACTGCATGCAGAAAGCTTGCTCCATTAGTTAAAAGACAATCTGCAGATTTGTTTACAATTAAAAATGTATGTTTAGTAAACCAATATTTTCATCCATCCATCTTTTCAGGTAGTCTACCACATGCTTTTAAAGCTGCATAAAAGTCACTTATGCATAGATATGTAATGATTTAGATTGAAATGATTAAACTAATTATTTTGTTACTCTTTAGATAAAAATGATCAAAAAACTGTGATTGATAACTGCACTTTGATAAACTGACAGACTGACTGGTGCTAGATCGCCAACTTAAATGCTAACATTAAGTTAAGTTAAAGTACCAATGATTGTCCAAAAACAAGAGACATTAACATATTTCCACATTAAAAAAACGACATACAAAGGGATGGGTACCGAATCCGGTACTTTTTTGGCACCGACCAAAACCTGATGGTTTTACTAGGCATTGATCTACCTAAAATCCAACGATGCCATGATACAGTACCTGGGTTGTGCGTGACATCACACCTGGTTGCTGATTCAGAGTCGACTCAACCAAACTACCTCGAGGTAATGTTGCAATTTGTAATACCAACAAAGTAACTGACTCAAAAAACGTTTTTCAACGTAAGTTAAGTAAGGCTCCACTTTTCCAAAAATGCGCTAGCCTTATGCTAATATACATTGGTTTTGCTTTTGACATGCTACTAATTAGCATTAGTGATTTTACATGACCATTTCAACAGACTGAACTGACTAGCCAACACACAAACTGTACACTGCTGACATTTAACGTCTTGGACTTACAATCGTATAAAAAAACAAGATATAAAAACTGGACTGCAGGTAAATAAGCTAATTTTTAAATGTTGCAATACAATTTTTTATTTTATTATCAACAATTAAATATTTATCAACACATAAAAAGTACCGAAAATTTGTACCAACCGGAATCGATTCTCAGGTACTGGAAATTGGTACCGTATCAGTTCAAATGTTAACGGTACCCATCCTTAGACATACTCCAATCCAAACTTATATAAAACAATACTGTCTGAGGAACTAAGATATTCAATCATGCACTTTCAACCTACCAGCTGTGCTCTCTTAGAACAAAGTGATTGTTCTATACTCGGAGGTGTTTTTAAGGTGCGTTTAAGGACTGCTGAACAGAGTAAGGGTTCACAAAACCCTCCAGAAATAATAAAAACTTAAAACCGATTTTATTTGTTACGCACTTTTCATTTAAATAAATCTTAAAGTGCTACAATACAAAACAATGTGTAAACAATAAAAGCTTAGCCATTAAAACAGATTAAATACTAAGATTGAAACACTATCAGTGAAGAATAAGAAACACAAAACATACAAAATAGTGGCGTTTCTAACAGTGTGTCTATTTATTGTATTGCATTGTATTTATTGTAGTTATTCATTGTATGTATAAGTACTTATTGACCACATTCAACACTACCGCAATAATAATAACCGTGATCATTTTGGTCATGATGACCATGGTATGACATTTTAATATTGTTACATCCCGACTTATGCACATACCAAGCAAATCAATTCCTGCACACAGCCACTTTGTTTGATAATAACTAAAGCCTTAAGAATTACTCTGAATGCATGGCTACACTGTGGGAAAAGATACATACTGTATTCAAACATCAAACAGGAGGTGTATACCTTATGCCAGCCCTTGAGGGGCCACTTTCTCTTCTTTAGCACATAACCTTCCTGCTTCTGGGGCTCCAGGGCACCGCCCAAGCCTCCACGCAGACCCTCCACAAATTCCCAGCTGTCCTGTGGGTGAAATATAAGCAATTTAGTGGACGACGGGGATGAAAACTGTTATTGTACACAATAGCTCAACCTATATTTGCCATAGTGATACTTAATACTTCATGTACATAGTGTATATACCCCTCCCCCCCATTTTTTGAATATATTATTTTCAAATCACCTTACATGTATACTGTGTATATGTACATAATTTATCAATTTTTTTAACGTAATTTTTTATATACATGTTACAGATTATATATCTTTTATTATTGAATGTATCAAATGTGATGAATATTTAATGGACCACAATGGAAACAAGCCTTTTGGCTTTTTGTGCCATCCATTTGCTAACCAGTGGGAGTGAATCTGTCTAAAACAACCAATGAAGGAGGAGTAAAAGGAGACGTTTTCTTTTCGTTTGAGGGTTTGTCATATGCCCCCATGACAGAGTCACATCGTGAGTCACTTGTCTTCCAGGCCGAAAGTGACAGCAGTGACGTAGATTCAAGGAAAATATGCCAATTTACACATATAGATTTCTCCAGCCTTGCTGAGTAAACACAGAGACATATACAGGTTACATCATGATGGCCCTGCGAGTATTGAGGAGCCAAAACCTGCACGAGCACCTTGTTTCATGTTGGTGGTATGACTTGTGGGCAAACAGCAGTTACAATCTCCTACTACTTGTATTTACAAATGGAAAAGCTTTTGTGGGCTATGAAAAATTAATGACATACGAGTTGGCGCAACAACCGTAACAGTTAGCCCGTGGTGCCAAAGTCCTCAGAAGTCTGTGGCAGCATGAGAGGTGAAGCTGACGTTGCAGATTCGAATAGCATTAAAAGAACGAAGCAATATAAAACTTAATTGAGTAGATGGTTCAATAGCAGTAGTGGAAAATTAAGTTTGGGGTCATTCAGTCATTAAATCACTGCATTCTAAAGGAGGAACTTAGTTGGGGACATAATTATAAAAAAAAAAGTTTATTGGTACAATTACTTTCATTTTCACAAATGAGAGTGGGTTGGTGTCAAAAGACTGCAATGCTTACAAAATGTCATGTACGTGAGGCAAAGGAAAGATTGAGTGGAGTGATTTTCAAGGTAAGTAAAAGGAGTTTATCAACTTAATTACCTGAACTGAAACAGCTAAGGTGGATGAGGGTTAGGGTGAAGACCGTGTCCATAGGCATGCTCAGTACACCAGAGCGCTCTCGTAGTAGTTGACCAAGTTGAGCGAGGGCTAGAATGTACATTTTCAACAGAGGGGGACCAAGTATAGAGCCTTGTGGCACACCTTGGTTGATGGGAGCATCAGTGGAACCAGAGTTCTGTTTGGTGATAAATTGACATGCTAATATTGAAAGGGTCCTATTATGCAAAACCAACTTTTGTTCGTATCTGTTTTTGTGTATTTGGGATCGCCGTAAGTCCTGAGAAATTGGAATCAAACCATGAAAGCATAGCAAAGTATATCCATTAAAAAAATGTTGTCTTCCAAACTTGCTCCAATGAGTCGATTGGAATTTGAGACTTTAGTGACGTATTTTGGGGATATCTCCTTATATGGTAGATGTTTACCCGAAGAAATTTGTGCGTGTCCGGCATTTTTTATTCAGTTGTAGTCCAAAGTTGTATAGTAACCAATAAGCTCCTTATTTTTCTCTATTCTCCTATTAAGGGGCAGACTGGCTTGTACAGGCATTTGCTGTCACGGCCGGGGCGCATTGGAATGCGCCCTCAACCTTGCGCGCTGCAAGCACCGCAGGACACGCCCCCACACACGCCGCGCAGACCGCGGCCACGCACTTCCACAGCTGGCGGCAATCCTCTATCAGCACACCTGCCGTTAATGAAGTAGCTGCCTTCATAAGCGTGGACAACCTGGCATGCCGCCGCCGGAATATAGTCTACTGTACAGTAAGCGATCATCTCCTGCTTTATGTATCTTGCTCTCTCAGTGTTTTCCCTTCCGTGTTTCATTGTCGTGTCATCCTACCGCAGACCTCCGTTCCCGTGTTTTGACGTTGCTGTGTGTCTCGTCATTCCTCGTCGTCCCCCTGCTTCTCGGACTGCCCCCTTGGATCTCGACCTCCCGCTTGGACACGGATTCCCCTCTTCCCCTGGACTTCCTCATCTCTCGTTCAACACTTGGTAACACACACTTCAGCTAACTACACACTTAGCCTAACACCACATACACTTTTGGATCTAGTTCACACTCCATTCTATTGTTTATTTGTATAGTTTGATTATTGTATATATATATAGTTAATATATATAATAAATCATTGTTCATACTGCCATCTAGTGTCTGTCGCCGTCACCTCCCATTAGTAACCATAACATTTGCATGCTAAAGGCCTCCAATGTAGCGTATAATTTTAACTTATATTTATCAGTAGACTCGATATGGAAGTGCTAAAAACTAAAACATAGGCGTTGCAGTTGAAGGGCGTTTGGCCTGGAGGAGGACTTCGACACGTAATTAAGGCTATGTTCACACTGCAGTGTAGGATGTACAATTTTTTGTTTTTGTCAAATCCGATCTTGTTATGTAACCGTTCACATTACAAAAAAATGCAACATCTAATGTGAATACAAACTGACCCGCATGCAAACATAGCGTCATGACGTCACATGAGCTGTAGTGTTAACGCAAGTAAACATGGCTTCAATGCAAGTACTGTATATACATGACATAAATAAAGAGAAGCACAAACTCTGAATGAACACACCAGAAAAAGAAGCTGTGCATGATGGGGACAATCAAGTTTCATTTTACCTGTCGGCTGTCAAGTTTCGATGAGGAGCTGCTGTTGCTGCGTGACAAGTTTGAAATCTTCTGCGACATGGCTGAGATGCGCTCTTCTGAGCCCATTTCACTATACACTACGATTGGACTAGCAGCAACATTCCTGTGAGGCGAGTGAGAAAACAGAAGTGGACACAAGGTCATGGGGGGCGAAGGTGGAAGAAAAAAGATGGCTTTAATATTCAGGGCTCTTAAAGCTTTTCAGCTGAGTCTCACTGAAAAATACATTAGCTTACTTAGAGTGATTTGTTTTTGTGTCTCCAATATGGGGTGCAATGAGGGATCTGAAAATGACATTGACAAACAAGTCCGGTCGTAAAGTTGTGTTCAACTGCAGTCTAAATTATTCATATTGCACACTTACAGAGAGTGCTAAGCGTTAAAAAATCAAAAGGTCTTAGGCTTTTATCATATTCTTTTGTAATTCTCAAAAGTGTGCAGAAAGCTATAGGTGCATCTTAGTTGAATAACAGATTTTGTGTGCATTATTAATTTATTATGCATTTAAAGATATGTGCATGTATAATTAGTTGCAGTGTTTCTCATACATTAATTTATATAAAGCGGTCTGCCACAAATACATTTGATGCTGCCGATTGCCCTCGCTCATAAACAACACATTATAAGTGGACTGTGTGTGATCGTAACTTTTCGTTCCAACTCTGTACAGTAGACAACATATGTGGTCACATCTATAAAAGTTTGCATACGCACAAAACGAGGGCCAAAAAGTTTCATAAGTTGTTTTCCATGCAAAGTATGTGATCTTTAATAACACAACCACTCATTGGAATTAATAGTTTTCGTTTTCTGCAGACTTTTAGGCAGTAGTTCACACACAGTTTTAAAGATGAGACACCTGGTCTGACAGAGAATGTGTTGCCAACTTAACAAGGTTGTTGCTATATTAAACCTTGTGCAAGGTTAAGATTGACTATACACACTTACTCTTAGGATCCAAATGGAAACCACTCATTAAAGTGTAATACGTTTTTACTTTCAACGATTGAAATTTTATAATTTTAATTTTTTAACTTTTTCTATATTGGGAAATTCAAAATATATGCAATATTTGTAAAATAAGTTGCAGAATGGAATATTTGAGGTTGGGTAATTACAGCCTTGAATATGTCAAAAGGTCATGACAAAGTTGACTTTGATACAGTAGACAAGTAGACAAAAAAAATTATTTTTTTTACAGCTAGAATGAGAGCGAAAGCAGGCAAGACTTGGTTGTATTTATTGTCCTTTAATATACACTACCGTTCAAAAGTTTGGGGTCACCCAAACAATTTTGTGGAATAGCCTTCATTTCTAAGAACAAGAATAGAATATTTTCTTGTTTTTCAATCGGCAAAAATAAGACTAACTTGGTTTTCATAGTAATTTAAGGTTACAGTTTGTTTAATAATAGCAGTTATAATGGGAGTTTTTAAGAAAAAGTGTGTATACTTTGTTTACATACTACCGGTATTCTAACAACGTTGCAATCAAAACCACAATGCAATTTCATGAAAAAAAAGTATTTGGAAAACTCCCAAGTGAAATTTCAGACTGATAACCTTCAAACTGAAATATCATATCACATAGGGATGTAATGCACATTTTGGGCCCTAGAGGTGCACAATGGTTAAGCGTGTATAAGTCAGGGTTTCCCGTACATGTATATGATAGTGGCGCCCCACCAAGCCGCCATACATTAAAACTGAGGGTTTTTTGCGTTAAAACAAATTTAAGTAATATATTGTATTACTTTGTATGTATATAGCTAATTATTTGCGAACTATTGACTAGTGATACAACGAAAATCGGGCCGCCAAAAAAGACTTTGATCACCGAAATATCGCTGCTGAAACCGGATGTTGTGATAACGTAGGCAAGACTCACACGAGTGTCTGCAGCGGATGCAGGATGTATGCAATGTGGACATACTTTAATATATCCGAGATATACCCGCGACACAGCTCTACAAAATGAGGACGGTGGTGGCTTTTAGGAAGAGAAAGACTGCAGCAAAGCAAGTGTAACGTCAGGCTCGCTGCAGCTCTCGCTGTTCCTCGCAGACATCGAGCGACAGAAGTAAAAAGTCTGTAAACACAAGCCTCCAATAACACAGAAAAAGATGCTAGATTTGTTGCTAATCGTTTCAATAATGAAAATGTCACTAAAATAATTGGAGAAGTCTCTACAAACTTCAAAAATTCTCAACAAAGTACATTGTAGTATAAGCAGCAACAATTGAAAATAGAGCAAAACGATAAAATCTAAAAAATTAAATATGTTAATACTAGGGATGTCCGATAATGGCTTTTTGCCGATATCCGATATTGTCCAACTCTTTAATTACCGATACCGATATCAACCGATATCAACCAATACCGATATATACAGTCGTGGAATTAACACATTACTATGCCTAATTTGGACAACCAGGTATAGTGAAGATAAGGTCCTTTTTAAAAAGAATAATAAAATAAAATAAGATAAATAAATTAAAAACATTTTCTTGAATAAAAAAGAAAGTAAAACAATATAAAAACAGTTACATAGAAACTAGTATTTAATGAAAATGAGTAAAATTAACTGTTAAAGGTTAGTACTATTAGTGGACCAGCAGCACGCACAATCATGTGTGCTTACGGACTGTATCCCTTGCAGACTGTATTGATTTATATTGATATATAATGTAGGAACCGGAATATTAATAACAGAAAGAAACAACCCTTTTGTGTGAATGAGTGTGAATGAGTGTAAATGGGGGAGGGAGGTTTTTTGGGTTGGTGCACTAATTGTAAGTTTATATTGTGTTTTTTATGTTGATTTAATAAAAATAATTTAAAAAACGATACCGATAAAAAAACCCAACTATGCCGTTAATTTCCGATATTACATTTTAAAGCATTTATCTCTAGTTAATACTAATTACTAATAAGTTAACACAGATTTGTTTTTAAATGTATGTAGACATTTTTTTAAGGCTGTTTAAAGAAAATATATGCGTCAAAACAGATAATGCTAATTATATGATGACATCATATTGACCTCAGTCCCCATCGCATTTTGGCAATTTGGGAAAAACCTTGAAAGTACCCCTTGAGAATCTGAGTACTTTTCTGGTGTTACTGGACACTTTAACACGGAAACACTAATTACTTACACCCAACCATTCCATCTCCCGCCACACACACACACACACATTTAGCTTGCAGTCTTGTGGAAAACAATAGATTTTATCTGTGCGTATGTGATATGCAACTATCCAGAAGATAAAGCCCTAACCATCCATGAATGGAAATGGATTGCTTTCACTGTAGCTGATTGGCAGTCCCATAAAATGCAATAGCTACATACACATGATGTTGGACACGTTTTTATTGAACCAACTGAACCAGGTGTAGACATGCAAACATGCATTTATGTACAATAAACAAACTGAGCAATTAAATTCTCTCTTTAGGGTGAAATAGGCAGTGTCACAAAACGCTTCTCTGCATCCTCAAACTGGCAAATTGTCAGATGTCAGGATGTCGTGAGGCGTGCCATCAACAGTGGAAAACCACATCATCACTTCACCAGAGTGTAAAAATAATTGGGGCCTTTTCAGGAGATGGCAACTGCTGCACTTCACACACACTCATTAACAATATGTTTTTGCATGGCTTACAATGTCAACATATAAAAACCACATTCGGTTGATGCCGTCAGTGGCACAGTAGTGGCTTGTTATCCTAAGGAGGACTTATGAACAACAGGCACTAATTGGTTGTTACTCTACCCACTAGGGAACTAACAGCTGTTTGGCCCACTGCAGGTTATAGTGATCAGAGCAGGGAGGAGACACCTAAACAACACAAAGACTTAGGCCCTGTCTACATTAAGCCGGATAACTCCTTAAACAAATAATTATTTAGCCTAAGCCCCGTGTCAGCCACACTAACCCATCGTTTAAGGTTCCCCTCCTTGGATAATTTTTTACACGGGTAAGTGCGCAGTCTATTTCTTGAATCTCCGGCTGGAATTATTGATCATTTACAAACTGAGTTCAGAGAGGAAGTTACGTCAGAAAGACAGCGCCCCACACAGTAAGTGACGTCAGAAAGAACGCACCCCAGCCTGCATCATAATAAGCGGTATCGTAACTCGGAGATAACGACGGTGGCGAGTCATCCAGACATGCTCGTGTTTCTCCTTCTTCTACAAGTACAACGCTTGAGGAAATCACACATGAATACCTTAAGAGAAAAAAAACGTGCGATTGCAGCTATTTCGGATGTAACACAGCAATGTTGAGCGACGGTTTTGGATAAGCCCTGGAAGAACGGCAGCCTGGTGTGATATGTTTGTCAACAAGTGTGTGTTGTGTCCAGGTCAGCTGTGATTCTACCTATCGAAAAATTTCGTCCATTTGTCGAAGGAGAGACAACGAGAATGCGGCCCCCGTGGGTGTGATAAAAAAGGTAGCGTGGTCGTTGTATTACCTGGCCGACGAGGGAAGACTACGGAAAACAGCGTATGCATTTGGACTGGCAAAGCAGACTGTATCAGCTAGAGTCCAACTTATAGGGAAGCAACTTGGCTTTGTTTGTTTTCCTTCTACTGGACTGTAACAGATGGACGGCTACTGGAGATGAGACGTTCGTGAACGAATCAAGTCTTTGGAACGGCTCTTTTGCGTAAACGATGAAAATCGATTCGCAGAAATCTGCCCTCCAAATTAAATGCTGTACATTATTATTGCATAATTGATAAAGTGTAGTTCTTAGTACATTTGATGTACAGGTGAAGCTCAAAAAAATGTAATATCATGTTAAAATTGTTGTGTTTTGACAAGGCCAAGCACGGAATAAATTGATTTTATTTCATTTCAGTGGGTGACGCTGTTTTGCAACACAAGTTTTTCGAGGTATGAGTTGCGTCACAGAACGAATTAAACTTGTATCCCGAGGTAGTACGGTAGTATCAGTATTGGATCGATCTTAGCATGATAAGATCTGTATTTTACAGTTCTCTTCTATGTTTATTTCCATAAATATATGTGTTTTTTTGTTGTGTTGTTTGTTCTGTTACATTTTTGCTATTGTTTGTATGTTGTTATAGTCATTTGACATTGGAGGGCTTTCGGTGCAAAAGGGATTAGCAACTATTAACAGGAAATGAACAAGTACGTTTTATTAAGAGTCTTGAGAGGGATAATATCAGAACAACTGTTGGTGTGTCAGCATTATTACAGTCAGTACATGACACGTAAAACGAGGACCGATTCATATATTGGTGGTGTCTACACCAAGGGTAATATCAGTATGTGATTGAACTAGAGTGACACGATTTTTTTTTCCTCAAAATAATTTTTTTTTTTTTTCTTAATGTTTACAAACTCAGGGAATAATTCCCTGGACACAGGAGGACTTTGAGGGCAAAACCCAAATAATTCAAACAAAGTAGTAGATGGTAGGTTTTGATAGTGTTTAATTATTGTGTACTATTGACTTTGTTTTGCTCAAAACATAAAAAATGAAAAAAAGGAACTAGTTAAAATATTGTGTTGATATTGGTAAACCGTTGATAGCACTCACCATAAATACACTGAAAAATGTACAGTTAATACATGTGATCAATATCGGTATTGGTATTGGCTGATCTGACTCATGGATGATCGGAATTGGAAGCATAAAACCCTGATCAGAACATCCCTAGTTTTTGGTCAATGGTATTAACTTGGTACCAGACTGATACCAATATCGAGTAACCACATTACCTGCTCTGCATTTGCAAGACTTGTTCTGTATGGCCCTATGTGGAACCTCTTATAAGCCAAGGTCTCACACGGATACAGTATGTAAACGCACCAATCAGCAACATATCGTCCTATTGTGCTTATCAATGTGGCAGTTCAGCCAGCACTGCCTCCCTTTCTGCTATGATTTATTCATCCACTTTCTATTGATCACACCAGCGCTGCGCCAGGTCTGTCACACCATCATCCAAGAGGGAGCCCTTTCATCTCATCTGACATGGCCACTTCCTAGGCTTTCATCAGGGTGACGGTCCAATTAGACATCAGAGTTTACCACCACAAGAGCCTTCACTTAAGGACTTGACAATGATGTGTGGTAACTTGGCGAGAGCTACGACACCTGCCCTTGAGCCATTAGGATTGGACATTCTCACCAGCTCTTGCCGCCATGGAAACACCAGCAAGGCAGAAAGAGACTGTAAAAACCTTTGACTACAGTCTGTTACAATATTCTGAGACCTATCAGCAGATCCTGCCCAGCTAATGATCTCAGCTTAGATGGCGTAATGTCTTTTTAAGCCGCACTAACTAAATTGACAAAAGCTGAAAGCCCTCTATTACATTCTGCATTGGATGTCGGAGATGTTTCTACGTCCTTCCACTAACTCCACCGTCTGCCAAAGGGACTGACAGGCCCAACAGGCTTTTAGGCATCATTAGGATGTGAGTCACAGGACTAAACATCTCATGGATGAGACCCTGCAGTGAGGAAATGGAGTCATGTTTCCAAAAATGACAGCATTTAAGTGACTACCAGCACTCGCTGCACTATAATTAAGCAAAGATACTTTGGTACTGTATAATCATACTTGATTTCCTCATATTAGCCTCTCCCAGACTTCATACAAAATCATAGCTGTGATAGTAGAGAAAGCATTAATTGGCCTGTAACTTTTCACCACATGCCATCCTGCAAAATGGGCTTGTTTGTGCCTAATTGTTTTTTTTTTTACACACTTGAGGTTAGGCATGTTTGTAATTCGTATTCTCCAATCCAGCCTGTGAAAACGGCCACGCCTAAGTTCGGCAAAATTGCTGAAGTTGTGAATGAAAGCGGGCGGACTCATTACTAATGAGGCAGACTATGCCGTGACTATGGAGCGTATGGAGCAGGGGTGGGCAATTAATTATTACCGGGGGCCGCAAGAGCAACCTGAGCACTGCTGGAGGGCCACATCGACAATATTTCAATTAAATTTTGCTCAATATTATTTTTGATGTATACCGTAAGATAAATAATAATAATAATAATAATAATAATAATAATAATAATAATAATAATTAATAATAATAATAATACTTTCATTTAACCTAACTTAACTTTATACCAAAAGCACTGCTTTGGAAATCATTTGTACCCCTTTCAGAGATCACATTTAGTTCCCCTTAAACATCCTCATGTTGCACAATGAAATGTAAGCATAAGATGAAGTGTGCATTCCTGTAACTTTCTCTAGTAACAGCATTCCATGATTAATATAAATAAATTAACATTAATAATAAATGACAGTAAAATAAGCACACGTATGACTGAGGAGTCATAGTGTAACTTTGTGTGGTGTTTGAGTTGTCCGACTTTTTGTGTGGCCCTAAACGCACCAGGGGCTTAGTGGTATGCGTGTTGGTGACAGATGACAAGTTGGTTTTGGCCTGGTTTGTACGGCAGAAAATGACTAGTTTTTCGAGATAGAAGTGTTTTACTCATATTTTTGGTGTAGTTATGGCCGAATATAAACAGTTTTGCTCAATAAAGTGATCGATATAATTCCTGGCCTCGAAGCATCTCGATAGACGTTACAATAATTGAACGGTGTTCAATTGAACGGTGTTGACGAACACCGCTAGGGCCGCCTGTTGTCACTGTCACTCAAAGTTGCATTGCAAAATTACACAGAATAAATGTGTTTATTTTGTTTAGAATTCAGATGGGATTTGATTTGGTGCGTGGCATATATTTGCTGTGCGCAGAGGACGCTTGAGCAGTGCGCAATTGGGCAGGGGCGCACCTTAGAGGGAACGTTGCTTGGCAGTCCATGTCTTGTTGAAAACACGGCATTCGTCATCAACTTTTCTCTTTTTAGCGTCTCGGGTGTAAACCGTGCATCACTTGTCGCTGTGCACCTTCACTCACAGGTTACACACGGACATACGCCCATAAATAACGCTTTTCAAAACAAAAGCAGCACAGTTGTATTGCATACTCGACATAGATACTTTTTAAAATTTATTTTGTAATTTATGATTGGCCTCACACGGGCCGGACAGGGACGCACAAAGGGCCGGCTGCGGCCCAGATCATGGAGTTTTACTAACACTTGTGAATGTTAGTAAAAATTAATGAAAAAGACAACATTTTAGATTCGAAAAGTCCCTATCAATCTAAGCAGTGCTTGTCATGTGAACGTGTGTTTTGTTTGTTTGCTCTTGAACACAGCTTCTTTTTTTCATGCTGAATGTGAATTATCAATCAATCAATCAAAGTTTACTTATATAGCCCTAAATCACAAGTGTCTCAAAGGGCTGCACAAGCCACAACGACATCCTCGGCTCAGATCCCACATCATGGCAAGAAAAAACTCAACCCAATGGGATGACAATGAGAAACCTTGGAGGGGACCGCAGATGTGGGGACCCCCCTCCCTCCTGGGCGACCGGTGCAATGGACGTCGAGTGGATCTAGCATAATAGTGTGAGAGTTATTATAATTATAATCCGTAGATTAAACTGGAACTGCATTTTTATTTTTTAATTGTGCCTATCATTCAGAATCCCTGTGTAAGACAATAATAAATGTTTTTCTTTTTTTATGCATTGTAATTTGCAGAGGTGTGGACTCGAGTCACATGACTTGGACTCGAGTCAGACTCGAGTCATGAATTTGATGACTTTGGACTCGACTTGACAAAATGTAAAGAGACTTGCAACTCGACTTAGACTTTAACATCAATGACTTGTGACTTCACTTGGACTTGAGCCTTTTGACTTGACATGACTTGCTACTTTCCCCAAAACCCAAAGATTAAAAAGTTATTTGGGAGCGCGCCGCTCCGTATTTTTCATTTTCTTCGTCTGTGTCTATCAGCGTGTTGTTCCTGTCAGCTGGTATGCTCTCAGTACAACAGCCAATCAAATTAGATCTACGCTGTTTTCATCACACAGCTCTCATCCAATCAAATTGCAGGACAACCAATGAAGAAGAATTGTAGAACAATGCGGCAGTGAGAAACAATTATGCCAAAGCTAATTTCGTTCGGGTATTAAAACTACGACTTGGTCAACAAAAAACGAATTGCCCTATGCAAATCATGCAGTTCGAATATTATAGACGGAGACGTAACAACTTCCAACTTCGTTCGACATTTGAAGATGCACAAAGAAGGGTAAGTTTTGAATGTAAGCTAACGTTTATTGGCTAAGTAACGTGACTTTTATTTGCTGTGTAGTTAAATCAGTGAGGCTGTATACTCACTGCTAACGTTATAACCATAGACATCTTATAAGGGTACGCAGCATCGCGCGCTACTGCCTACAGGCGCAGACGAGACGCGGGGCCGCCATCTTGGAGTGGTGATCCGCTCCACTAGTGCAATTCATTTGGCAGGAGCAATGAACTGTCAGCGCATTTAATTCATTTTACCTCACTGAATACCACTGATTTTCACGCGCTTTTTTGTTATATGTGTAGCTATGATAAAGGACACATGTTTTGGAGTGTTTTATTATTCATAGTTTGCTTAACAGTAATATAATATTCTTATACGCTATAAGTGACCAGACGTCCAAGATCAAAACTGGGAATATAATCCCAGAGAAAGGGGAAAAAAACGGTCAGCTATTTTTAAATTGAAGAAACAATATGATTAGGTTATATATACATGCGTATATCCTACATAAACAATGTATGAATACATTAGATATCTATATATCTTATAGACTGACACTTTGTGTTGATATTTTGTATTACATTCTTCCCTTAAATGATCATGTTTACACTGATTGTTTTATATGTATTTTTTATGTATGTCGCTTTGGATACAAGCGTCTGCCAAATACTTCAACATAAACATATATAAACACCTGGAAGTCATTATATCAGTTAAAACCACCAATCTGTTTCACTGGATTCAGAATAAAACCAAATTCTGTCTTACTCAACAATGTTAGTTTTTGAATATTGTTACTTGAAGACTTATTCCTGGTTACAATTATACTGTTAAGAAAGTATTGTCTTATATTTTGCCTAAAATGAGAATGCATCATAATCAGTGGCGGCTGGTGAATTTTGTTTTAGGTGGGGCTGAAAGTTTGTAAACCAAACCCCTGTAGGGGGGTCATCCTCCCCCAGAAGATTTCTTTGTGATTTTCACATACAAATATTAAAGATCTTTGCTCCTTCTCAACTCTGTGGTAATATTATTTTCATAAAATACAACCAATAGTACATTAATGTTAAATCTTACTTGTGAAAAGTAATCACCCGATTCCTATTTTCAACAGTCCGCTCATATGAGTAGGAAAACGCTGAACACCATCTTTGTTTTCTACCTGTCAACTGTCAGTTTAGGCTGTTCGCCGGCTCCTCATCACCACTTCAAGATGGCGGCCAAATTGCTCGTGTTACAGCAGCCAATGCTGCGTCTACTTATAAGATGTCTATGGTTATAACGTCATTGCAAACACGGCAATATGTTGCGTCCACTGCAGTTCGCTACCTTATTCATACTTTTTGTCAAGTGATTATTTTTAAGCAGGGTTGCATGAGGTACCTAGACTTAACGTTACGTTACTCAATGTATCACACACAGTAACGTAACGTTAGACGGCGGTCAGCAGCACCGCGTATTTTAGCCACCTACAAAAAGACAAACATAGTCAATTAAAGGTCAGTTAAAATGTATACTATATTAAGAATATGTGAACATATTGCATAGGGCCCTGACATCTAAAAAGTACAACTCTGTTCATTGTTTTGTTCATGTTTTTGTTATGTTTTTCATATGTACGCACACATCAACACACATACAGTATGAGATGAGATCAATGAGATAAGGTAAGAACAGGATAGAAACTGCTGTGGAACTAGTTACAATGCAATATGCCATGGAAATACATTGTTAACACTTTTGTGCAAATAAGTACAGTTGCACTTGTTTTTTCAAATGTGTTCATTCTGTAAAGGAATGAGTTAAATGTTTAAAATGACTGGATAATAGTGCTATTATGAAGTGCAATGTCAGCACTATTTTTTTTCCTGCAATTTCAAATGCACTTGTTTTAATAAATAAATACAGCGTTTTAAAAGCATACACAATCCGTGTAAATATATTAGTCTGTGGTTAAAAGGACTTGGGACTTGACTTGAGACTTTCCAGTCTTGACTTTGGACTTGACTCGGGACTTGCCTGTCTTGACTCGGGACTTGACTCGAGACTTGAGGGCAAAGACTTGAGACTTACTTGTGACTTGCAAAGCAATGACTTGGTCCCACCTCTGGTAATTTGTAAAATACAGTAACTACAAGGTGGCTAACAATGTAGCCAATGGGAGTAATCTATTCCAATCATAAAGTCCTCTAAAAAACATCCAAAAACCAACAACAATACTCCATTTATAACTTGTGACCTGGAAATGGACAAGTATTAGCAATATTTTAACTATAAGTGCTAATACAGAGGAACTACTTTTGATCACAGAGAGGTAACTCGCTTATGCAGCTACAGTATTGAAATAGTAAGTTGCAGCATCGCCTCTGAGTTGGTAAAAGTTAATTGTAGATTATAAATCATGCCTCTCACGTATATAGTAGATGGATGTGGCCGAGAAGTTGGTCAACTCTAACATTGAACTTAGACCATTACCATGAATTGATTACGTTTAAACAAGTTGAAAAACTTATTCGGGTGTTACCATTTAGTGGTCAATTGTACGGAATATGTAGTAGAACTGTAGTAGAACTGTGCAATCTACTAATAAAAGTTTCAATCAATCAATCAAAACCTGGAGATGGTGAAAAAAACACTAAAATACTGTACGCTTGTTTGCACCCACCTTTTTTTTTTTTTTGCTACTTCTTTTTCCCTATGCTCTTGTTGTGGGGCAGACTGGCTCGTACATGCACATGTGTCCTTCTAATACAGTGTAGCATATACTTCTAACTTATATCTGTCAGTAAACTACACATTGAAGCGCTAAAAAAACAACATGAATGACGGGGAGAAAATGCAGTCAAAGTGGAGGGGCGTAAATAAGACCGACCAGAAAAATGGCACTACCTGAAGAGACGGTCAGAAAAGCGGCTTGAAGATGGTCTTTGATTGATTGATTGATTGATTGAGACTTTTATTAGTAGGTTGCACAGTGAAGTACATATTCCGTACAATTGACCACTAAATGGTAACACCCGAATAAGTTTTTCAACTTGTTTAAGTCGGGGTCTTTAAAACATAATCTAGGCAAGTTTTGACCAAAGAACCAACATCACATGTTATGTAGACCACAAGGAATATATGATGCCTTTAAGGCTTTTTCCACCCAAAGCGTGCAGTTGCGCACCTTTTTTCATGTAAGCACCGGGTAGGATACGGTTCTAAGAGAATCTGTTGTGTGGCAACATCAGCATCAGTGATTTCCGATTGCCATTAAAAATATGTTTTTTTTTAAAAACCTTCGGATTTTTGGGTATTTTCCACATAGTTAAGGGAATTTTGTGATCTGTCAATCCTAGTTTAAAACAATCTTTGCTCACACTGTGTAAAACCCCGGAGTATTGATTAAAGAATGTCTTCTAATCTGATTATGTAATTAATCCGTACCATGTGCGACATAACAGCTTGAAAGAAAATCAATGGTGATTAAATCATCGCCACACCGTTGCTGGAAACGCAGATGTTTGAAACTTTCAATCGCTTCAAGCTTGATGTGAATAAATGTGAGGCAGCGTTGTGAACGGCTTATCACTGCAGGCACAGACCCCATCTTTGACAGGTCATCTTTCTGCAAACAAAGCTCCTTCTATTGTTGTTAATTGTTGTTCGTCTTCGCCGTGCTGATGGCCACACATTCATCGGGATAAAGTCACAAGCCTCCGCTTAATTTAGCGTGACTTTTCTCTTGCAAGATGTGCCTAAGGCCAGCTAACAGTGATCCTTCTCGTCGCAATGCAATCTTTAAAAACAGTCTTGCACTGATAGCCACCACGGTAAATTCACTACATTCAATAAAAGCAACCCCCTCTAAGAATAATAGCACAGTGACTTTGAAAGACAATCTAAAGTTCTCAGAAGGACAGCGATGCAAAAAGACGAGAAAAAGGTATTGACGCATTTAGCTGGCGTCATCATGACACAGTAATTAGTTTTTTTCATGACAACATATTTTAGTTCCACCTTTTTCCCCTTATTGTGTCATATTTTGTTGTTGTGTGCCAGCAAAGCTATATTGCACTGCTTTATCTATTGCTCTTCCTAAGTTCAGACGGAGCAAGAAGCAGATACTCTTCAACCAGAGATCAACGCACTTCAAATTACAACAAGAAAAAGAACAGCTTTAATGAGGTTGCATAGACAGCCCACCACACCACCGCAGTAGCTCTCGTCTGGGCTGAAGTGTAGCTCAGGGAAACACGGGCGATTTCAAAGGCCAACAAGTAATTCTCATTTTCTCTGTCAAAGGCGAACACAGTGGGCAAATAGCCTTTTCATTAAAACCAGGGCAATTAGGTTGGTCTAATGAAATATGCATATTTTCAATTCCGCTTTTCAGAGTAAAAGAAAGAATGCCAGCTTAAGTCAACATCGACATAAAAGGTCGACTGCTTTTTGTGACATGAGATTTGAGAGCCAAAGAGGTACTTTCTATGAAACATTTATCTGTTTATGTTGAAATGAGTTTTAGAGTCTTTGAGTTTTTCCTTGCCCAGATGTGAATTTAGATATGGGGATGCCATTGTGAGTTTGTGAGGCCCTTTGAGACACTAGTGGGCTATGCAGTAGAACCTCAAACACTTCTATTTACCAACTTTTCGGTTTACAAACCTTTAGATTGCGCCGAGTATGCCTCTGTGTGCGAACGCCTAATTCATTCATTAATTTGTGTGCCGCTGGAAGCCTTAGGGCGCTGCCATTTTGAAGACATCCTTTTCTGCGCAGTACAAGACACACAGGTCACAACCATTTTGCAGAGGCAGGTCACTTCTCAGTGCTTTAGCGTGTGTTTCTTTTCTCGCCATTTACCAAGTTTTGTCTATTTTGCTTGGTCAATATGGGTTTAAAATGGCAACAAACCAACCTGGAAAGAAGGAGGGAATTGCTGTGGACTTAAGAGACAGGAGTGAACCCCTGCAAGAAGAGGACTCGCTGCCCCTCCTCCCCGCCCCCTCCTCTCTATGTCTCCACCCCTCTTTGCCGCATCAAGTCTCTGCCATCAAGTCTCTTTGCATGCCACAAACATTCAGGGACAGCAAAGTAAATAAGTTTTTACCTGTTTTTAAATGAAGCAACATGATCATTGACGTTTTTGAGAGCGCGTAAGGGACTTTTGTGTGTGTGGGGGGTTGATTATTCCACTTGCTAATATTAACATTTGTCTTTATTTTTTTATTACAAAGTATTGGTTTTTTATAATGTTTTGTTTGTATATCAACTGTATATAATTTACTAAAGATGTCCGATAATATCGGACTGCCGATATTATCGGCCGATAAATGCTTTAAAATGTAATATCGGAAATTATCGGTATCGGTTTCAAAATTATTGGTATTGGTTTCAAAAAGTACAATTTATGACTTTTTAAAACGCCGCTGTGTACACGGACGTAGGGAGAAGTACAGAGTGCCAATAAACCTTAAAGGCACTGCCTTTGCGTACCCGCCCAGTCACATATTATCTACGGCTTTTCACACACATAAGTGAACACAAGGCATACTTGGTCAACAGCCATACAGGTCACACTGAGGGTGACCGTATAAACAACTTTAACACTGTTACAAATATGCGCCACAGTGTGAACCCACACCAAACAAGAATGACAAACACATTTCGGGAGAACATCCCCACCGTAATACAACATAAACACAACAGAACAAAAACCCAGAACCCCTTGCAGCACTAACTCTTCCGGGACGCTACAATATACACCCCCCGCTACCCCCCACCCCACCTCAACCCCCCCTCCCCCCCAACACCGCCCACCTCAACCTCCTCATGCTCTCTCAGGGAGAGCATGTCCCAAATTCCAAGCGGCTGTTTTGGGGCATGTTAAAAAAAATAATGCACTTTGTGACTTCAATAATAAATATAGCAGTGCCATGTTGGCATTTTTTTTCCATAACTCGAGTTGATTTATTTTGGAAAACCTTGTTACATTGTTTAATGCATCCAGCGGGGCATCACAACAAAATTAGGCATAATAATGTGTTAATTCCACGACTGTATATATCGGTATCGGTTGATATTGGTGTCGGTAATTAAGAGTTGGACAATATCGGATATTGGCAAAAAAGCCATTATCGGACATCTCTATAATTGACGAAAGTTACAATATAGCAGATGTATTGTGAATGAGATTAGCACCCCCTAGTGGGCCCGAGTAGACCTGACTAGTGCAATCTAATCATACTTGCCAACCCTCCCATTTTTAGCGGGAGAATCCCGATATTCAGCGCCTCTCCCGACAACCTCCCGACAGAGATTTTCTCCCGACAAACACCCGGTATTCAGCCGGAGCTGGAGGCCACGCCCCCCCAAAAAAAAGTCTGCCGCAGCTGCGATTGGACCTGACCAGCCTCCGGGTACAAGTACTGGAGTACCAATTGCTTGCCAGGGAAGATCTTCCCCAGGAAGCAAGGATTGACCGGTTTTGGGCCATGCTAGAGAGAGATGGAAGATTCCACACTCTCGTGCATTTGATGAAAGCACTTTTGTGCGTGCCACACAGCAATGCATCATCAGAGAGGGTGTTCAGCATGGTTAGAAAAATAGTGACAGAGAATAGAAAGAGGATGGACAATTCAACCCTTAACAAAGCATTGTACTTTCAAGTACAACAATGAGTAGATGAGTGTTGTGTGTGTGTGTACATATGTAAATAAATGAACACTAAAATTCAAGTATTTATTTTATTTATATAATAAAATCAATATATATATATATATATATATATATATATATATATATATATATATATATATATATATATATATATATATATATATATATATATATATATATATATATATATATATATATATATATATGTAACGGTGTAGAAACAGACGTTCATTATGCTTGATTAAATTATGAATGAAGTGTTGCAACAGCGCCTGTTGCTGGCGAGAAGTGGTATGTACTTTACCTGCGGGAAGTGCTCAGAACTGTGACGCCTTCCAATTGATAATCCCGTGACCCAAGTGGACTCACAGTCTCACAATTTGCACTGTTTTGCAGGACACTGTAATAAAAGAAATTCATAATCCACCTGGTGCCAGTGATATGTTGAAGCGACAGCAGTGTGGAGCTGCATTTTGCCACATACAGTTGTGGACCGTCACATATATATATATATATATGTATATATATATATATATATATATATATATATATATATATATATATATATATATATATATATATATATATATATATATATATATATGTAGCTAGAATTCACTGAAAGTCAAGTATTTATATATATATATATATATATATATATATATATATATATATATATATATATATACATATATATATATATATATATGAAATACTTGAGTTGGTGAATTGTAGCTGTAAATATACTCTCCTCTTAACCACGCCCCTAACCACGCCCCCCGCCCCAACCACGCCCCCCGGACCAAGCCCACCTTCCGATATTGGAGGTCTCAAGGTTGGCAAGTATGAATCTAATGCACATAAAAAGCAAAGTGCACATTTTAAACGGATTAAAATCCTAACCGTAACAAAAATGCTTCATGTGAACACGCAACTTGGGATATTCTTACCCGATCACACACGTTTCGATCAAAATTTAATTCCAATCGAGACGAGTGGTTTATGCTGATAGTCATTCAGATTGGCGCGCATGCATGAAAACATTTATTCTGAAATTCGAGTTGAAATTATCCTTACCGCGCATGTCTTTGATGTCAGCTATAAATTGGTGGTGGAGGGGGACTAAATGTATTAGTCTCGGAATGAAGCGATTGTCTTGCTGCTGTCTCCCCCTTTTCAACATGTACAGAAGTAACGTTATATACTGTTGAGTGTGTTGCTTTAAAACGAGGCTAGCAAAAACAAATGTAATGTCTGGAGTGTCATGTGTCGATGTAACGATAAAAAAAGGGATCCAGTTGTCGTCCTAATAAGCTGTTTTATTCACGACCTTACAGTTACTCCAAGTGCTAACTGCTAGCCTCAAACGTACACAGAAAGTCGTAACGCGCGACAGCCCGTACATAATCACAACATAAAAAGCAGAGAACAGCTCTATTTCAAAAAGAGAGATAAAACAAAAGTAGTGAACAGAAGGAAAACATGATAAATGTATACTGTTGTCAACATTAGACAAGAAGAAATGCACAAAGCCATGTTTATTTACAGTGGAAGTCTGCTTCTCCTTCTGCACCTGCAGTAAGTGAACGCATTTTTTTTTTTAATGCATTCTAAATAGTAAATAAAGGCGATCGAAAGTCAGCTTACAATGGAGCCTGTGGAAGACGCTCTATTCTTCAAAAAAACATCCAACCACCTTCATTAAGGTTTTATATATATGATGTAAGTATATATGTAATGTAGCAACAGGCACATTTATAATAACATTTATTGTTTATGTATTTTGCTCATTTTAAGCATACACGGCACATTAATTTAAAAAACGCATTACAACATTCGCTTTTTTTCCAACTCCATCACTAATGACTACTTATTGCAGACTTCATGAGAGCCGACAAACAGGGTAGAGTGTCCGCCCTGAGATCGGTAGGTCGTGAGTTCAAACCCCCGGCCGAGTCATACCAAAGACTATAAAAATGGGACCCATTACCTCCCTGCTTGGCACTCAGCATCAAGGGTTGGAATTGGGGATTAAATCACCAAAAATAATTCCCGGGCGCGGCACCGCTGCTGCCCACTGCTACCCTCACCTCCCAGGGGGTGAACAAGGGGATGGGTCAAATGCAGAGGACACATTTCACCACACCTAGTGTGTGTGTGACAATCATTGGTACTTAAACTTAAAATAATAAAACATGACTTACTGTACAACGTCTGCTGTCATTAGAATGCCGATTGCTATGATGTTCATATATTCCCATTTAGATAAAGAATGACCATAATCCTCACGAAAAAATGGGGGGTGGGACCAAGCGTCTTTTCATGTCATTCTCGCCATTCCCGGGTCTAAATTGGCTGTCAAAGTGTACCAACTTGTCGGATTACATCCTTGTTCTACGCACTGTCTGCAGTTCAACTATCCGGACATAAACGCAACAGTAACTAGGTCAATCAATCAATCAATCAATGTTTATTTATATAGCCCTAAATCACAAGTGTCTCAAAGGGCTGTACAAGCCACAACGACATCCTCGGTACAGAGCCCACATACGGGCAAGGAAAAACTCACCCCAGTGGGACGTCGGTGAATGACTATGAGAAACCTTGGAGAGGACCGCATATGTGGGTAACCCCCCCCCTCTAGGGGAGACCGAAAGCAACGGATGTCGAGTGGGTCTAACATAACATTGTGAAAGTCCAGTCCACAGTGGATCCAACACATCAGCGGGAGTCCAGTCCACAGCGGGGCCAACAGGAAACCATCCCGAGCGGAGACGGGTCAGCAGCGCAGAGATGTCCCCAACCGATGCACAGGCTAGTGGTCCACCCGGGGTCCCGGCTCTGGACAGCCAGCACTTCATCCATGGCCACCGGACCTCTGCAACTCCCCCTCGCAAGGGACAGGGGAGAAGAGGAGAGAAGAAAAGAAACGGCAGATCAACTGGTCTAAAAAAGGGGGGGTCTATTTAAAGGCTAGATTATACAAATGAGTTTTAAGATGGGACTTAAATGCTTCTACTGAGGTAGCATCTCTAACTGTTACCGGGAGGGCATTCCAGAGTACTGGAGCCCGAATAGAAAACGCTCTATAGCCCGCAGACTTTTTTTTGGCTCTGGGAATCACTAATAAGCCGGAGTTCTTTGAACGCAGATTTCTTGTCGGGACATATGGTACAATACAATCGGCGAGATAGGCTGGAGCTAAACCGTGTAGTATTTTATACGTAAGTAGTAAAACCTTAAAGTCGCATCTTAAGTGCACAGGAAGCCAGTGCAACTGAGCCAGTATAGGCGTAATATGATCAAACTTTCTTGTTTTTGTCAAAAGCCTTGCAGCCGCATTTTGTACCAACTGTAATCTTTTAATGCTAGACATAGGGAGACCCGAAAATAATACGTTACAGTAATCGAGACGAGACGTAACGAACGCATGAATAATGATCTCAGCGTCGCTAGTGGACAAGATGGAACGAATTTTAGCGATATTACGGAGATGAAAGAAGGCCGTTTTAGTAACACTCTTAATGTGTGACTCAAACGAGAGAGTTGGGTCGAAGATAATACCCAGATTCTTTACCGAGTCTCCTTGTTTAATTGTTTGGTTGTCAAATGTTAAGGTGGTATTATTAAATAGATGTTGGTGTCTAGCAGGACCGATAATCAGCATTTCCGTTTTCTTAGCGTTGAGTTGCAAAAAGTTAGCGGACATCCATTGTTTAATTTCATTAAGACACGCCTCCAGCTGACTACAGTCCGGCGTGTTGGTCAGCTTTAGGGGCATGTAGAGTTGAGTGTCATCAGCATAACAGTGAAAGCTAACACCGTACTTGCGTATGATGTCACCCAGCGGCAGCATGTAAATACTAAAGAGTGCAGGGCCAAGAACCGAACCCTGGGGAACTCCGCACGTTACCTTGACATAGTCCGAGGTCACATTGTTATGGGAGACGCACTGCATCCTGTCAGTAAGATAAGAGTTAAACCAAGACAAGGCTAAGTCTGACATACCAATACGTGTTTTGATACGCTCTAATAAAATATTATGATCGACGGTATCGAAAGCGGCGCTAAGATCAAGAAGCAGCAACATAGATGACGCATCAGAATCCATCGTTAGCAATAGATCATTAGTCATTTTTGCGAGGGCTGTCTCCGTAGAGTGATTTGCCCTGAAACCGGATTGAAAAGGTTCACAGAGATTGTTAGTCACTAAGTGTTCATTTAGCTGCTGTGCAACAGTTTTTTCGAGAATTTTGGAAATAAACGGAAGGTGGGAGACCGGTCGGTAGTTTACCATGAGGTCAGGATCGAGGTTAGGTCTTTTGAGCAGAGGATGAATAACCGCTTTTTTGAATGCTAGGGGAACAGTGCCGGAGGAAAGTGATAAGTTTATAATATTTAACACTGATGGACCTAATAATACAAACAGTTCCTTGATAAGTTTCCCAGGAAGTGGGTCAAGTAAACATGTTGTTTGTTTTATCCCACTTACACGCTGTAATAATTCCTCTAATGTTATTTCATCAAAAATAGAGAGACTATTTTGGAGGGCAGTGTCCGTCGTATATACAGTCGTATTTGTGTTAATAGAGCCCAGTTGTAGCTGGGATGCGTTGTCTTTAATCTCCTTTCTAATGAGTTCAATTTTCTTATTAAAGAAATTCATAAAATCATCTGCCGAGTGGGTGGAGCTACTGGGAGGAGTCCCTTGTTGGGTTAGCGATGCTACTGTACTAAACAGAAATTTAGGATCGTTTTTGTTGAGGCGGATGAGATTTGAGTAGTATTTAGTTTTAGCTAAGGTAAGCATGCGTTTATAAGTTATTAAACTATCACTCCATGCTTGATGGAAAACCTCAAGTTTAGTCGCGCGCCATTTGCGTTCCAGTTTTCTACATGATAATTTCTGAGCTCTAATTTCTTCTGTAAACCATGGGGTGCGCCTTTTAGGGGCCCTTTTTTGCTTTAGCGGTGCTATACTATCAATAATTTCGCGCAAGGCATCGTCAAAGTTGTTAGTGAGTTTATCAATAGAGCCGACATAATTTGGGAATGGTGCTATTACCGAAGGCAGTAGGTCAGCAAGAGTCATCGTTGTGGCAGCATTAATGTTGCGGCCGCTATAGCAGTTATTATTATTATTAGCTTGTTGACAAAGAGTCAAAACTTCAAATTTTATAAGGTAATGATCGGACATTACTTTAGTATATGGAAGTATCATAACTTTGGAGGTGGTGACACCCCTGACAAGCACTAGATCTATTGTATTACCGTTGCGATGCGTGGGTTCATGTATTATTTGTGTAAGACCACAGCTATCAATTATGGTTTGGAGCGCCACGCACTGAGGGTCCGATGGGGTATTCATATGGATATTAAAGTCCCCCATTATGATTATATTGTCGGCGTGCGTCACTAGATCAGCAACGAACTCTGAGAATTCACTGATAAAGTCCGAATAGGGCCCAGGGGGGCGGTAGATAACAGCCAGGTCGAGAGGTAGCGGTGTGACAGACCTCATAGTAAGTGTCACGACTTTGTCCTTGGCGTGGATTGTTTTTCCGAGGTGCAAAGCAACTTGACTGGACACGGCTTGGAGGTGAGTACATTATTTAATATAAGGACAATAAAAATGAATAAACAAAAGGCGCTCACAGAGGAGGTAACAAACTTGGCTGTGACAAAACAAAAAGCGCGCACAAAGGCGGAAGTAGAAAACTAGACTATGAAACAAAAGACATGCACGTGGGCACAAAACTATGAACAATAAACAAAACTTACTTGGTATGAGATGAAACAAGAACTAACGTGACAAGGAACTGTGGACATGGCATGAATGTGTGATGTCGCCAGGACGAACAACAGAAACAGAAAAGCCTATATAGTGACATGATAAGTGAAAACAGGTGCGTGACTAACTGTGAACAGGTGCATGACATGACTGTGAAAACGTGAGACAGGTGTGTGTGAGTCCAAACGTGGAACAGGTGAAACTAATGGTTGCTATGGTGACAAACAAAACCAGGAAGTGAAACCAGGAACTAAGGAAGTGTCCAAAAAACAAAACAGCACATGGCCAAACAAAAACATGAACACAGACATGACAGAACCCCCCCCTTACGGACAGATCCCAGATGTCCAAAAACAAAAAACAGGATCAAGAGTCATGGGAGGGGGGGAGGGGGACATGGCGGTGGATCGCCAGACCAGGTGTCCCCGAATCCACCGGGGCAGAGTCAGGTGGCGACGGCGGGTAGACCGCCGCTGAACCTGACGAGGTGGGCGACCTGGGAATGGCCACATTCGTGGCAGACGAGGAGGTCGGCGCACCTGGCGTGGCGGACGCCCATGGAATGGCCACATCCTTGGCCGACGAGGAGGTGGGCGCGTTGTCGTGGCAGGCGGCGAAGCTTGGCGTGGTGCGTCAGGCGGCGAAGCTTGGCGTGGTGCGTCAGGCGGCGAAGCTTGGCGTGGTGCGTCAGGCGGCGAAGCTTGGCGTGGTGCGTCAGGCGGCGAAGCTTGGCTTGGTGCGTCAGGCGGCGAAGCTTGGCGTGGGGGGTCTTTGTCTTGGCGTGGGTGGTCTTGGCCTTGGCGGTCTTGGTCTTGGCAGCGTGGGTCATGGTCTTGGCAGCGTGGGTCTTGGTCTTGGACTTTGCGTGGTTGGTCTTGGCGTGGTTGGTCTTGGCGTGGCGGTGCTTGGACTTGGTCTTGGTCTTGGTCACTTGGCGGGTCTTGGTCTTGGTCACTTGGCGGTTCTTGGTCTTGGCTTTGGTCTTGGCGTGGGGCAGCCACGGGCGGCACTTGGCGGCGTGGGGCAGCCACGGGCGGCGCTTGGCGGCGTGGGGCAGCCACGGGCGGCGCTTGGCGGCGTGGGGCAGCCACGGGCGGCGCTTGGCGGCGTGGGGCAGCCACGGGCGGCGCTTGGCGGCGTGGGGCAGCCACTGGCGGCGCTTGGCGTCGTGGGGCAGCCACTGGCGGCGCTTGGCGTCGTGGGGCAGCCACTGGCGGCGCTTGGCGTGGAGCAGGTACTGGCGGCGCTTGGCGTGGAGCAGGTACTGGCGGCGCTTGGCGTGGAGCAGGTACTGGCGGCGCTTGGCGTGGAGCAGGTACTGGCGGCGCTTGGCGTGGAGCAGGTACTGGCGGCGCTTGGCGTGGAGCAGGTACTGGTGGCGCTTGGCGTGGAGCAGGTACTGGTGGCGCTTGGCGTGGAGCAGGTATTGGTGGCGCTTGGCGTGGAGCAGGTACTGGTGGCGCTTGGCGTGGAGCAGGTACTGGTGGCGCTTGGCGTGGAGCAGGTACTGGTGGCGCTTGGCGTGGAGCAGGTACTGGTGGCGCTTGGCGTGGAGCAGGTACTGGTGGCGCTTGGCGTGGAGCTGGGCGTGGAGC
Organism: Entelurus aequoreus; assembly: GCF_033978785.1. Classification (NCBI taxonomy): domain Eukaryota; kingdom Metazoa; phylum Chordata; class Actinopteri; order Syngnathiformes; family Syngnathidae; genus Entelurus; species Entelurus aequoreus. The sequence goes on from NC_084741.1 coordinate 33,239,921, forward strand.
AGGTGGATCTTGGCATGGTCGAAAAACTGGTGGTGGCGGCCGTGCTGGTGGCTGTGGCTTGGCAGGTCGAAAGACAGGTGGTGGGGGTTGTGCTGGAGGCTGTGTCTTGGCGTGACGAAAGACTGGTGGTGGGGGTCGTGCTGGTGGCTGTGGCTTGGCAGGTCGAAAGACAGGTGGTTGTGGTCGTGCTGGAGGCTGTGGCTTGGCGTGACGATGCTGAGCCACCCCACCTGAACAATTCCCAGCCCTAGCCCCCCCCTCAAGGAGCGGATACCAGACGCGCTCCCCGCGGTCTGGAACCGTCTTTTGGGGTGGGCGGAGGGGGTTCAGGAGGAGGGCAGAATCCTCCCCTCTAAATTGTCCAAAATGTCTTTCTTTCCCCCCCACCTGGGCTTTTGTGGGTGAAAAAAAAATTTCTGACTTGGGCGTGGCATGAGTCCTGGGGGGCGGGGCATGGAATTTGGGTGGCTTGGATTGAACCGGTAAAGAATTTGGGAAAACAATCTCCAGGTCTGTGGAGTGCTCCTTGAGCTGCCAGGCTGTCTGATTTCCATTTCCGCCCGGAGGGGGAGGAGCCTGCAGGAGCGCAGCGTGCTGTCCGCTCACCTTCCCTGACATCCTCGGTCTGGAGCGCCGCTTCCGGGACAGGGATGACGTGCCAACGTCCCCGGGCCAAAGGGAGCTGATCGGCACCAGTTTGCCGGTCGGACCCCACATGAGATCCCTGCGCTCCATGGGGGAATGGCGGAGTGTCTCTTCCTCCATCGCGCGGAGGACCTCCCACGTTACCTCGTCAAAATTGTCCCATTTTTTTGCGGGAGAGCTCTCGTGCTGGCGACATCTGTCACGACTTTGTCCTTGGCGTGGATTGTTTTTCCGAGGTGCAAAGCAACTTGACTGGACACGGCTTGGAGGTGAGTACATTATTTAATATAAGGACAATAAAAATGAATAAACAAAAGGCGCTCACAGAGGAGGTAACAAACTTGGCTGTGACAAAACAAAAAGCGCGCACAAAGGCGGAAGTAGAAAACTAGACTATGAAACAAAAGACATGCACGTGGGCACAAAACTATGAACAATAAACAAAACTTACTTGGTATGAGATGAAACAAGAACTAACGTGACAAGGAACTGTGGACATGGCATGAATGTGTGATGTCGCCAGGACGAACAACAGAAACAGAAAAGCCTATATAGTGACATGATAAGTGAAAACAGGTGCGTGACTAACTGTGAACAGGTGCATGACATGACTGTGAAAACGTGAGACAGGTGTGTGTGAGTCCAAACGTGGAACAGGTGAAACTAATGGTTGCTATGGTGACAAACAAAACCAGGAAGTGAAACCAGGAACTAAGGAAGTGTCCAAAAAACAAAACAGCACATGGCCAAACAAAAACATGAACACAGACATGACAGTAAGCACCTCAAACGATTTATATTTATTATTTAGGTTAGGGGTAAGGTTGAAATTTTCATTGTATATTAGTGCGACACCCCCTCCCCTCAAAGCTAATATTTCAAAATTACTCATATTGTACTGAATTACTGTTACAATTCAAGACGGGAGAGCAGGAGCAAGACCGCTTACTCTACCACTACTTTTGTTGTAGACCATGGACGAGCTTGTTTGCCAATTTAAAAAGCAAAATACCTGTACAATGCACTTTAATCGTTGTCCTGGGCACACTGATGAGTTAATTGCACAATTTAACAATCCCAAATACCAGATTTGCCATTTTTCAAGATATACCACAAAGAAAGACATATATACTGTAAATATATATATATATATATATATATATATATATATATATATATATATATATATATATATATGTATATATATATATATATATATATATATATATATACACTACCGTTCAAAAGTTTGGGGTCACATTGAAATGTCCTTATTTTTGAAGGAAAAGCACTGTACTTTTCAATGAAGATAACTTTAAACTAGTCTTAACTTTAAAGAAATACACTCTATACATTGCTAATGTGGTAAATGACTATTCTAGCTGCAAATGTCTGGTTTCTGGTGCAATATCTACATAGGTGTATAGAGGCCCATTTCCAGCAACTATCACTCCAGTGTTCTAATGGTACAATGTGTTTGCTCATTGGCTCAGAAGGCTAATTGATGATTAGAAAACCCTTGTGCAATTATGTTCACACATCTGAAAACAGTTTAGCTTGTTACAGAAGCTACAAAACTGACCTTCCTTTGAGCAGATTGAGTTTCTGGAGCATCACATTTGTGGGGTCAATTAAACGCTCAAAATGGCCAGAAAAAGAAAACTTTCATCTGAAACTCGACAGTCTATTCTTGTTCTTAGAAATTAAGGCTATTCCACAAAATTGTTTGGGTGACCCCAAACTTTTGAACGGTAGTGTATATATATATATATATATATATATATATACTGTATATTTTTGGTTGCTGTATTTAAACGGGACAGTGGCCAATACGCTTATTGTGCACACTCAGTGTAGTAGAAACAATAATCAAAATAAGTACAAAAACAGTACAAAACAGCGCCAGGGCGGCGCTGAGGCTACGTCTCATGAGGTGGCGTAAACTCGCCAATGATGTGGTCATGTGCAGCTCACGTGACGACGCTGTCTCCTTTGCTGGAAACATTTGAAAAATGGCGCAGGAAAACACTACTGATAGTTTAGCGGAGAAACATCTTGAGGTTATTGCTTCAATGGAGAAAAGTGTACGACCTAAGTCGTCAAAAGTGTGGGAACACTTCACTTTAAAGACTTCAAAGAAGACCGTTTCCTGCAAAAAGGCACGGAAGTACAACATTGCTTCAGGAGCACCTGAAGAAGAAAAATGACATTGTGAGAGCCAACAAGGATTACTTTAGGAAAAATTATGATCTAGGACCTTATATTTTTGAGCTCGAACACAAAAAGGATGAAAGAGGAGTTTTAGAAGCTGACTGCTACCCGGATACAGCTTTATTGTGACACTAGCATCCGCAGCATTGCTAGGTGCTAAACATACAAACTAACCACAATAAACTACAATAAAGCAAACACTTACTGCACAATTTCCACTCTCGCTAGGATGCCGACCGACGGGACGCTCACATAATTCCGTTCAGATGAAGAATGATTCGCAATCCTCACAAAGGGTTAAAAAAAAGTTGCTGCAACAAGCGTCTTTTTATGTCTTTTACGCCATCTTAGGGGCATGAACGTCAAACAGCCTCTCGGTCCATGGCCACATTTGTCTATGACCAGGTGAGAGATGCATGAAATATAATCTAGAATTTACTTTTAACAAGTTTGAGACGAAGCAAAAGCAGCCGTCGGCTCAGTGTGCCAACAATAGCAGCGTAAGCTAGCATTAGCTCACTGCTATTATGCGCTACTAAAATAGTCTGTCTGCGTTGACACTTATAATAACAATATCACTCATATTTGGTTAATTTTCATGTGACGACATGTAAATGGAGTATTGTTGGCAGTTTCTGGATTTGTTTTAGAGAGTATAATAAGCACAACCGAGGACCGTCGATCTGTTGACTCAATTGTTAGCTACTTATTTACGATTTTGAATGCATAAAAAAGCCAAGCATACAGTATGTGGTCTTGTCTTACATAATGATTGTGAATGATAAACAGCACATCTCTTTACAATTTTTGCATATTTCCAGTATGACTGATCTGGGGTAAATTCCGTAAATCTACGGAAATTACAGAAGGTATTCGGAGTGGAATATTCAAAATGACTGACTGAATTTGTGTCTTTTTGTGACATTTTAGACAGTATTTTCACATACTTTGCGGATTGTAAATACAATTGGATATGGTTTAACACTGAAACACTATTAAGCATATAAATTCAACTTGTTTTACCACTCTACTGTCGTCATATTAATCATAGTCATACTAATTTTAGTTGTATTAATTATAGCCATATCAATCAGAGCCCTACACCAACATGGCCAAAAACTAGAATGCCTATATGAATGTCTTTATTTGGGTACAATTGTTACAGCAAGGTCATCCTTTAGTATGCATGGTTGTACCTTTAAAGAAAAAGTCACACAGATGGTAACGCTTGGCCAAGATCTGCTTAAGGCATGGTGGTCTTAGGCTGCCAAAGTCAGTGGGAAAAAATCCAAACAACAGACTTACGCTGCTTAAAATCTTTAGTAATCTTACAATTTCCGCAGTATAAAATGAGCTTTAAATCGCCTATCACAGCTATGGTGATAATAAGAAAACATGCTTTCATTCATGCTGTCAGAAATACTTTTGTATGACACACACATAGACACACATGCTTACTTGACATCCTGTTAATTAACCACATCCTCAACCATAGACACACACACACACACATCGCACGCGCACACACACACACACACACACCCTAGTGGCCCTTGTCTTTGTAATATAGTGCATACGTGTGGGATTGTGACAGCCTCATAGCTCACCAGCAGCTCATTAGGACTCTGAGGAGAGTCAGAACCTTCGAGAGCCGAGAGTAGTCAAGAACATGAACGTGCTGAGTTGGTGCAAAGTGCTCTTCATTATGTGCAAGACTGGAAACGTCACAGAAAGTCTTATTCCATCCAAATACAACAAAACAATAACTGCCGTTTTAATGACGCCTTGCTGTCGTCCTCTATTGACATTTTGATAAAAGGGTGTTGAGCCTCAGGAGAGAGGACACAGTCGCTGAATGAGATATGAAAGGAGAATGTTAAGTCATTTCCTTGGCCTTGAATTGTAGACACAACTGTCGACCACAACATTAGGTACACCACACAGCACTGATCTAAGCAAGTAACTACGTATGTACTTCTTCACTACAATGAAAATAAAGCTTTTATACTTGCAAAACTTTTTATTCTGGTGGCTATGGTAAAAAATTGGTGCATTTTGTGAGTTTGTTGGGTAGAATCAAGGTTAATATAGCATGCTTTTATTTTGACGCTTACTTTGCACAGAACTGGAAGTCACTGTGTGCATATTTTAATGCGGTGTCAAGGTCCGACCCGTTGCATAAATACTAAATGCTAGATGTATTTAACAGGGGGTCCCTGGCCCCCAGGAGTTCTGCAGAGTTAGCTAGCGATTAGCATTCTAGTTACCTGCTAGCAATTAGTGCACCAGTTGCCAGCTATCATTAGCGGCGCAAGCTGCCAGCTCGCATTTAGAACATCAGTTGTCAGCTAGCAAAGTTGACACCAATTCCCAACGTACAACAAATAAATAACAATACTGTTTGGGGGAATAATAATGATTACATACATACACACACACACATACACATATATAAACATACACATACATACATAAGCCGGCGGGGCAGCAATTCAGCCCCGGAACCCACCGTCCACCGAGAATCAACCAATCCCATTCCGCTCCCACAGGTCTGGTCACGTGCCGTCCCCACACCCCCCCAGGGACAACACCCGAAAGCCTGCAAATCAAATCCTACAGCGCCAACCTGAAACAGACGGACACGGACCCCACCCGACAGGAAGCGAACTTGCGCGACGAACCACCCAATCCACATTACGGCTGGGCGATATATCGATATACTCGATATATCGCGGGTTTGTCTCTGTGCGATATAGAAAATTACTATATTGTGATATTCGAGTATACGTTCTCACGCAGTTGCTTTTAGCTGCGGGCATTACACTACAGGCTCTTCTCACTCTTTCTTGTCTCTCCTTCTCACAGACACATAAACAAGCGCACCTTCTTACATACGTCACATACCTATACGCCCTCGCGTAGCAGAGAGGTAGCGGCATGGTAACGTTAGCTGTGGTGCGAGTGGTAATACGAGAGAAAGAAGGTGCGAATCTGGTAACAAATGAAGGAAGAATTAATTAACAAGAAAAACAGCAGGGGGTCCATCGTCTGGCGGTGGTTTGGCTTCAAGTGGGAATATGTCGAACAGACAACCGTAATTTGTCAAGTCTGGGGCAAAAGCGTTGCTACAAAAAGTAGCATTACTGCTAATATGTAGCATCATTTGAAAAGTCACCCGCTAAAGAATGAAGAGTGCTTGAAACTCTGCATGTCAACATCTCCGTTCGGTGCCACACCAACAAAATGCCGAGGCAACCATTTCCACATAAACACCGTATGAAAAAAAATAGTCAACAACATAAGGAGACAACTTCCGCAGGAACCTACCACATAGCGAAGGACATACACTATTTGATTTCCTATTATGCAGCTCATTTTTATTTGACAGTTATTTAAATATATTGTGTGACATCATGCACAAAAGTGCACTTTATTTGTTTTAAACTATTGTAGTGGCGTTCTGTACAAAAAGTGCACTTTAATTTAGTGTTGTTTTGATATGTCTTCTTAGTGACATCATGCACAAAAGTGCACTCATAGCTTGTTTTAAAATGTCTCTGACAATCTTGCACTTTCTGTTTTGAAATGACATGAATGTTTGTGCCACTGCTTAATAACTGTTTAATAAATACAGTTTCGGTCAATTGACTTAGTTGTGATTTCCCTCTCTGCATGAAAGTTTAAAATGAGCATATATTAATGCAGTATGAACAAGAAAGTTTTAATGTAGACATATAGAATCATCATACTGCTGTGATTATATGCATCAAGTGTTCATTCAAGGCTAATGTAAAATATTGAGATGTATATCGTGTATCGTGGCATGGACTAAAAATATAGAGATATTAAAAAAAGGCCATATCGCCCAGCCCTAATCCACATCCATAAAAAAAACACCCCAAAACGTTCACAAAACAAAATGAAAGAAGACAAACACATCCAAATACACAGACAGAAACACCAAAGCCACCATTAAGCCAAAACAACACCCGATGTCCCATTCGCCAAGAAAGCACGCCGCACGGCCACTCAACCCAGTCTCCAAAAAAAAAAAAACAGCTAAAAGGCCGCAGTGTGTGCACAATCAACCCCCGAGTACACCAAATAACACCACAACAAAAACGACAACTGCGACCACCCCACCCACAACAACTCCATCCGAACCATTCCTGCCATTGCCCCGACCGCGTATACCTGAGGGTCCCTCACCCCCTCCCCAACCGAGACAAAACTCACCCCAATGCTCCTGGCCATGATCTCCACCCAGGCACAAAACCCCACCCACAGACAGAGCATGCTCACCCTCACACCATCAGCGCGGTCCCTGTACGGGATTGGCATGCCACCAAACTGTAGATCACGGAGCCTACGCCAGTCAAAAAGGCGAGGAGGGGCGCGCCGCATCCCCCACCCCATCCCACCTATGCATGTCATGTGGGAATGTATAAGGCCCCCAGAGTGCCTACTGTGAAGTTAAAATTAGGAGGTAGGCCTTCACAGCCGACCTCTAGTCAGTATTGATGTGTGGGCTGTAGCGTGAAGGAGATACAGTATGTATGCGAGTGGAGGCTAATGATGCGATTAAAATTGGGGCATGGTGGGTCTCTCCCATGCCGAGCCCCCCGAAATCCGAAGTGTCTAAGATGCAGTTACAATTGAGGAATGGAGGAGCAGGGACAAGTCAGGAAGACTGGGGCCCCATAGAGGCATCCTCATCCACCCCGTTACGCCTCCCCCGAGGTCGATCCCTCAAAGTCCAGCTGTGTGTGCTGTGAGTAGGAAAAGTGGACAGCCAGCCCATGCTGGAGTCAACCGAGACGAATGGCCAGGAGGCCAGCCCCCAAACCCAGTCCCCCACATCCAAACAAAAACCCACAAAGACTTCCACAAACACTGATAGAGGAGCAGAATAAAATACCACATCTAAAGTCATTTTATTTGATTGATTCCTCAATCCATAAAGCTGCAACAACAAAAGTGTTCCTATTTTGTTAAAGTGGAATACTGAATAAATCATGAATATCTCTTTTTACTGTGAGAAATTAGACAATGCAGCCTGAAATACTTCAAAGTGTTTCATCTGACAATATTGCGATTCTAATTGTTTGTTGTCCTCATCTTTTTTTACATTTGGTCAATAACATCACACACAATTGTGTGTAATCTAAATATAACAATGCCAATGGTAAAGTTAGCATTTCTAATTACCTTAATGCTATATAGACTGCTACTAAACAGCTAGCAGCAATTAGCTCAGTTTAAAACCTTACTTCTCAGTGTTTATGGTATTATACAGAAAATGTTTAGGTAAAAGGTTGTTTAATATGTATTCTGCTGTTATTTATAATCTGCATTAGCAGTGGGGTTTAGCCAAACAGTGTGGTTATGTGAGTTGTTGTGCTTCTTGTGCTCTAACCAAAGCTAACAGGAGATTATTTAGCAAGAGGATAACAGGACAAAAATGGAATTATTAACTTAAGGTAAAAATGTTATCTTTTAAATATGTCTTACTCCCATTTAAAAACTATTTGTGGTCTCACCTTACTTTTTATAATGTGCATATCCTTCTGCAAAAAAACCACATACTTTGTTGTAAAATACCTTTTTACTTTCTCTAAGTTTTAAAAGTTTCTCAGCAGTTTTTCCCTCTCTGTAGAAAAACAGCAGCGACAAGCACCTGCTAGCTCACATAGCAAGAATACTGATGTCACGCTTACTTTAAGACATTACACAGGCTGCAGAAAGTCATGGCATATAATAAATGTTTCTGCAAACATTATATTACCAACATGCTGACAACAGGGCGTTTACAATTCCATCCAGTTTATGACGGATTGCGCATTCATAAAAAAATACATTCTCAACACAGTTCAACGAATAAATATGAATATTTATCTTGTGTTTTTTTAATAATTTCGTCATGACTGTTAGGGCTGTGCTTTCTCTGACCGCGAGTCACTGTGCTAATCCAAGCAACCCTCATTAGCGTTTATCATAGTCATGATTCCTGATAGTTTATCCTGTCATGTAAAATGAGTAGAAGGGCACATGATATGAAATAAACTTAATTAGTTAGACGTCATTGTTCAAGTTGACTGAATAAAACGTGACAGGTTTGGACTTTGTTTATTTATTTTACTGTGTTTGCTAGTGTTTCTTTGTAGTTGTCTCATCGGATTTGCGGTCTCATATTTTGGACACTCGGGTGAAGAGAAGGGCTGAAATTTCACCTGGTGGTGAGTTGGCTCTGATGGCGGGGAGGATGCCGGTCAGACCTGGCAGGCCCAAACGCATTGTGAGGGTCTGCTGGGAACATCTGGCAGAGTTTCCCGTCACAGAACTTGGACATATCAAGAGGAAGGCGCTGGAGATTGAGTCCGAGTGGACCATGTTCCGTACCTCTACTGTCGACGAGGCAGCCGATCAGAGCTGTGCCTGCAAGGTGATTGGTGCCTGTCGTGGTGGACACCAGCGATGAGAGATGCCGTCAAGCCGAAGATGGAGTCCTATTGTGTCATTTTGGCTCATGTGACCCCGGAGGCAGCGGACACGTATCGATAAGCCAAGCGGCGCGCGTCTTTGGTGGTCGCAAAGGCAAAAACTCGAACATGGGAGGAGTTTGGCGAATCCATGGAAAACGAATTCTAGACGGCCTCAAAGCAATTCTGGACCACCATCCGCCGCCTCAGAAGGGGGAAGCAGTGCACTGTCAACATCGTGTATGGTGAGGATGGTGTGCTGCTGACCTCAACTGCAGATGTTGTGGATCGGTGGAGGGAATACTTCGAAGACCCCCTCAATCTGACCAACACATCTTCCTATGAGGAAGCAGTGCCTGGGGAATCTGTGGTGGGCTCTCCTATTTCTGGGGCTGAGGTTGCCGAAGTAGTTAAAAACTCCTCGGTGGCAAGGCGGATGAGATCCCCCCAAAGTTCCTTAAGGCCCTGGATGTTGTGGGTCTGTCTTGGTTGACAAGACTGTGCAGCATTGCATGGACATCGGGGGCAGTGTCTCTGGATTGGCAGACCTGGGTGGTGGTTCCTTTCTTTAAGAAGGGGAACCGCAGGGTGTGTTCCAACTATTGTGGGATCACACTCCTTAAGGTCTATTCAGGACTACTGGAGAGGCCTCAGATTCAGGAGGAGCAGTGTGGTTTTTGTCCTGGTCGTGCAACTGTGAACCAACTCTCACACTCAGTGTTCTTGAGGGTGCATGGGAGTTTGCTCAACCAGTCTACATGTGCTTTGTGGACTTGGAGAAGGCCTTTGACCGTGTCCCTCGGGAAGTCGTGTGGGGAGTGCTCAGAGTATGGGGTATTGGACCGTCGATTGTGGCGGTCCGCTTCCTGTATGATCAGTGTCAGAGCTTGGCAGTAAGTCAGATCTGTTTCCAGTGAGGGTTGGACTCCGCCAGGGCTGCCCTTTGTCACCAATTCTGTTCATAACTTTTATAGACAGCATTTTCTAGGTGCAGGCAGGGCTTTGGTGGCAGTAGGATTAGGTCTCTGCTTTCTGCAGATGATGTGGTCCTGATGGCTTCATCTGGCCATGATCTTCAGCTTTCACTGGATCGGTTCGCAGCCGAGTGTAAAGCGACTGGGATGAGAATTAGCACCTCCAAGTCCTAGTCCATAATTCTCACTTAGAAAAGGGTGGAGTGCCATCTCTGGGTTTGGGAGGATGTTTTTCCCCAAGTGGAGGAGCTCAAGTACCTCGGAGTCTTGTTCACGAGTGAGGGAGGAGTGGATCGTGAGATTGACTGGTGGATCGGTACGGCTTCTGCAGTGATGCGAACCCTGTAACGATCCGTCGAAGAAGGAGCTAAACCGGAAAACAAAGCTCTCAATTTACCGGTCGATCTACGTTTCCATCCTCATCTATAGTCATGAGCTTTGAGTTATGACCAAAAGGAAAAAGATTACGGGTACACGCGGCCGAAATGAGTTTCCTCCGTCGGGTGGAGGGACTCCCACTTAGACATAGGGTGAGAAGCTCTGTCATTCGGGAGGAGCTCAAAGTAAAGCCGCTGCTCTGTAACACAATAAGAGGAGCCAAATGAGGTGGTTTAGGCAGCTGGTCAGGATGCCCTCGACGCCTCCGTGGGGAGGTGTTTAGGGCACGTGCAACTGGTAGGAGGCAACGCAGAAGACCCAGGACGCGTTGGGGAGACTATCTCTACTGGCTGGCCTAGGAACACCTCAGGATCCCCCGGGAGGAGCTGGACGAAGTGGCTGGGGAGAGGGAAGTCTGGGCTTCCCTGCTTAGGCTGCTGCCCCTGCAACCAAACCACGGTTAAGCGGAAGAAGATAGATAGATGGATTGCTAGTGTTTCCTCCACAGCGCTTTTATTTTCAGTTCTATTTCCTGTTTGTCTCCCTCACCTCTCCCTGATTAGTAATCTGGGCACGCCTGTTCCAGGTTGCCAATCAGGCTTCTTTATATGCACACATTGTTACTTGTTGTTTTGCATGTGCTTGTAATTGCATGTTCCCTGTGCACTTCCCAACTGCACTATTCCTACCTTGTTTTTGACAATAAATAGATTCCTACCTGAACGCCATCTTCTGTCTCTGCTGCATTAGGTTCAAGACAGACCAAACGTAACACAAGACCATGTAAAGGGTGTACATTATTCAAGCCTTTTTAGAGCGCTGCCGTTTAAAAATATGCTGAACACTGTAAATAATGCAGGTTTGAAAATTTTGTTATTCCTTAAAAAAAAAAGAACATCTTCTCTGCATGTGCATCAAAAAAATCTGAGAGAGCTGCCTCTGTTAAAAATTTAATGTTGGTTTGCGGTAGAGTATGTTTGAGCATCCTTCTGCCTCTCTGACGCCTGGAGGGACCTGCAGACTGGCGCAGCAAGCTGCTATTAAAAATGTCAGCATGTCACTATTATGAGCGGACTGAGAAACAATCATGGAGGAAAAAAATTGCATAATACGTCTTTTAATGACGATCATAAATAATCTGTTATGTAAAGTCAACAGCGGGACTTAACTGTTGCTTTATACGTGACACTAAATAAATGCAATCTACAAAGTTTCCTCATAAAACCGTGTAAATTATTTATCCGAGATGACACCCCTAGAGGGGCGGGGGGGGGGGGGGGTTGGGGGGGGGGGGGGGGTTACCCACATATGCGGTCCTCTCCAAGGTTTCTCATAGTCATTCACATTGACGTCCCACTGGGGTGAGTTTTCCTTGCCCATATGTGGGCTCTGTACCGAGGATGTCGTTGTGGCTTGTACAGCCCTTTGAGACACTTGTGATTTAGGGCTATATAAATAAACATTGATTGATTGATTGATTGACACAAAAGGAGGCAACACCTGCCATATGGATGAGAACTCAGCAGTTGTATTTATCTCTTGCACTATTCACCTTTTGCTTCTTTTCTTTTCTTTTCTATGTATAATATGCAGCTAATGTGAGTCATATACAGCTCTACAAAGCAGCGACAAAAATAAATACTATTAACTGATCAGTTTAAACTAATTAACAGTGTAGAATAAATCCACAGGGACTTATGTCAAGTAGCTCAATGTGCACAACAAAGTAAGGCCTGATCTACTAAAGGTTTGTGTGTTTATTCATCCCGATTCCAAGTCGATTCCTAATTTTTTTAAATTGATGAAAAAAAAAATGTTTTTAGGCAATCTCTATGCAACCAGAAGCCGCTTTTGTAACCTGTAACCTGTTTTGAAAAAGTTACAGTATAATTATTATACCAAAAAATACATTGCGAAAATCGTTTTGAATTGAAAATCGATTCTGGATCAAATCGCACCCCAGGAATAGGAATTGGATTTAATCGTTAGGTGCCCAAAGATTTACACCTCAAGATGCCAATATCGATATTCCTTACTGATACCGATTTTCATCGGTACTCTTATTGGTATTGGTATCTTTTCAGTACTATAGTATATGTAATTGGTATTAATAAAGATGTGAAAAAAATCTATTTTATTACCATTTTTATTAGCATACCAGGTTGTACACCACCAATATCATATAACATCTCACAGCAGGTAGGTCTTTTGCCAACACCTGCTTTTTAAGTCTTAAACAAGTCAACTATGTTTGCAGTGCAAGGTGCCATGCAGTTCTTATGTCATCATTTCGTAAAGACCACACAGATCCATCACTGTGTTTCTATAATAATATTATGTATGGCATTCATGTGCAAAGCACAACCCTTTTACATGATATATGATATAAAACAATCACATATAAACCAATACAATAAATCAGCACGTTAGGTGGGTGTACTTTTAAGCAAGGTGTGTTTTGGTGCCAGGCAAACGCGGTGCGATCGAGTGACGTCAGACAACGACTAGAGACCTGTCAGCGGATGTTATCTTGCTTCAGAGCAAATGTATGGATTATTATATTACCTTCAATGTCAGTGCTGTACGCGTAGCTTTTTCACCAGTTACACCGGTGCTACCAAATGAAAAAAATCAGTAGCACATACTTTTTTTGTAGCACAGAAGTTTTTTTAAGCAATATGAAATGTCTTAAATATCACAATTTCATTATTAACACTCAAACAATGTACACATGTGCCCTCAGACGTGTAAATCCAATGTCATTACCGTATTTTCCGCACCATAAGCCGCACCTAAAAACCACAATTTTTCTCAAAAGCTGACAGTGCGGCTAATAACCCGGTGCGCCTTATATATGGATTAATATTAATATTTATTTTCATAAAGTTTAGGTCTCGCAACTACGGTAAACAGCCGCCATTTTTTTTCCCCGTAGAAGAGGAAGCGCTTCTTCTTCTACGGTAAGCAACCGCCCCCATAGAAGAGGAAGCGCCTCTTCTTCTACTGTGAGCAACCGCCAAGGTGAGCACCCGCCCCCGTAGAAGAAGAAGCGCGCGGATATTACGTTTCATTTCATTTGTGTGTTACTGTAAAGACCACAAAATGTCTCCTACTAAGAGACACGCGTACAAGGTTCCACTGACTTTTGATATTCATTTGAACCGCACTGTGGATACAACGGGAACACGTACGGTGAATATTCGCACTACAGGGAATGAGAAGTCGTCCTTCACTGTTAGCTTGCCATGCTAACGGCCAGAAACTTCCACCCACGGTGATATTCAAAAGGAAGACCTTGCCAAAAGAGAACTTTCCAGCCGGCATCATCATAAAAGCTAACTCGAAGGGATGGATGGATGAAGAAAAAATGAGCGAAGAGACCTGGTGACTTTTTTACGCAGCTCCGTCCCTGTTGATCTATGACTTCATGCGCGTCCACATCATCGATGGTGTCAAAAAACAAGTGAAGCACACCGAAGAAGTATAATTCGAGGGATTTGTGGATGAGTAATAACTTCAGAAAGTGAGCTTTAAATGTCTATTTTGTGTGGTGTGTGACATTAACGTATGAGCAACGTTGAGTTATTGATGTTGCTATTGCTCTGCACTATTTTGAGTGTTACTATTTTTGTGATTGCAATTTTGTACATTACATTTTGGGAGTGAACAGAGTTGTTAGAACGCTGGTTTGTAATATATTATTAAAGTTTGACTGACCTATCTGACTGTTTTTTTGACATTTCCTTTAGCGTAGCGTAGGTGCGGCTAATAACACGGGGCGGCTAATAGGTAAACAAAGTTTTGAAATATGCCATTCATTGAAGGTGCGGCTTACAACACGGGGCGGCTTATGGTGCGGAAAATACGGTATATGTCCTACTTCAACACTCAATTCAAAACAGACAACATTCCTAAACTGTGCTCGCACTGTCGCTAACGCGAGTGTAGTGGATCAAAACTTATATCCTGATATCGTTTGGCCCATAAACTAACCCACAAATGGAAATATTAATTGACGTAACTAAATATCTCCACCATGCCTTGTTTTTACATTTTCAGGACTGATGGGGATCCCAAATACACAAAAACAGGTATCAACAAGTAGGAAAAATAGGTTTTGCATAACAGGATCCCAACTTAAGAGGCGTTTTGAGATAAGAAAAAAGAAAAAGCCTTGAAAATAATATAAGAAAAGTCAAATGTAATATCTAATCTTCTTTAAAAAAAAATTTCAGCTATGCACAACTCTTAAGTTAACAAAATGTGAAATAAAGTGCAATAGTTTAAGAGGACATTTAAATAAATCAACATCATAAAAAGAATAAAACAGATTAAAAAAGTGTATAAAAAAGTACAAAGTCCACGAACTAAAAGCTTTCCTAAAAAATTAAGTCTTCAAAAGCTTTTTTAAAAGAGTCGACACAGTCAAGCTCAGGGAAGGACTGGTGCAAGTCATTCCAGAGTCTGGGGGCTACAGCCTGGAATCCCAGGTCTCTCAGGGTTTTAAATGAGGTTTTGGAGTCTTTAGGAGACCCTGGCCTAGCGGTAGTGGCAGTAAGTAAGTAAAGCACGATCACTTCAGAGTCAGACTGACACTAACTCTTTTTAGCGTGTGTGACTTTGAGGGACCTTTAAGGAGGAAATATTATTGTGTTACAAACTTTTGTGTGGTGTTGCTTCCTTATTTGTGATTATTCCAAGCTAATTATCTGATTTCACCAAAGTCTAGTTTTATGCGTTGCAGCAGTGAAGATGAAAGTGAAATGTGACAGCGTGTCATAATTACAAAAGTCAGCTGGATTAAAAAAAACATACCCGTATCATTTGTCCAGAATCTTAACGGTCTTCCTGGACTGACCCAATTAGGAACCGATTATCTGTGTTGGCCCTGCGATGAGGTGGCAACCTGCGATGAGGTGGCGAATTGTCCAGGGTGTACCCCGCCTTCCGCCCGATTGTAGCTGAGATAGGCTCCAGCGCCCCCCGCGACCCCTAAGGGAATAAGCGGTAGAAAATGGATGGATGGATGGACATCCCTAATGCAGAACATATGCTGATTAGCAGAAGGGCCACAATACTGGGAAGAAATGACACACAATGTGATTTATCAGGACTCAAACTGTTCTGCGGCCCTATTTTGTGTCTTTATTTGGAAATGTAAGTGCAAACTGACACAGTTAAACACATGGCTGTGAGAAAGGAGGCGACCGTTCTGCAAAGACAGCTGGACAAACAATACTTTGTCCTACGTGTGGGTGTCAACCTATATTTGAACTGTCATTAATAAAAAAGTATAGATATGTCTATTCTATTCAGCAATATTATTTTATAATTTTATTGTTTTATGATATATTTTTAGATATGGTGTTTTTTTATAATGTTGTTTATTTTTTAATTTGGGAAATATTAACATACTACCTTTATGAAAAAATGTCTTGCAATATGCGTTTCTTGAGTTTCTGTTGTACAAATTGTGATTCTATATTGCAGAAAAGGTGGAACAGATTATGGATGTGAGCTGTTTGTTTAACAACATTGCAAAGCCCCACATGTTGGAGAGCATGATCGGGAGGAAAATGGAGGAAAAAATACTCATTTAAATAGGGCAGTCTGCGCCACTTTTGAACTTATCAATTGTACACGGTCTTAGAAGATCACCCGCAACACACTAGTGTTGTGTCGTTCGCGAACGATTCGTTCGAAAGAACGAATCTTTTGAGTGAACGTACTGAACCGAATCACTTCATGAACTGATTCGTTCCTTTCTCAGTTCAGTTGAGCTCCGCCGCGACCATGCCGGTATGAGTGGAACTGGCGCATTCTGTGACTCACTGAACCCTTGACGTCGGCAAACGACGCAGCTAATGAGAGGGCGGGGGGAGGGACTGAGCGAACGATTCGTTCACCGCGGATTAACGACATGAATCACTCAGTGAACGACAACGCTCTCACTCTCTGCTCTGCGGGGGCGGGGGGTAAAGTGTAGGGCAGGCTGTTTTGAGAAGATTTAAAATAAAAATAATAACTAATGTATGTACACATACATAGGCTATTATTTACACAGTTATTGTAACAAAAATAAATTTCTCCTTGGGGATCAATTCTGATTCATATTATTATTATTATTATTATTATTATTATCCATTCTACTGCAACTGTTGTTGTTGATGTTGTTTAGTAGCTATCATCATCATTATAATAATGCTGATTTGCAATTAAACTGTACTGCTGCTGCAGAAGTGATTCGGTTCACGTACTAAACTGCGGCCACAGTGTGGCGCTGTGTCAGTCACTGATTCTAGTGATTCAGTACAGTCAAAAGAACTGCAGAAGTGATTCGGTTCACGTACTGAACTGCGGCCACAGTGTGGCGCTGTGTCAGTCACTGATTCTAGTGATTCAGTACAGTCAAAAGAACTGCAGAAGTGATTCGGTTCACGTACTGAACTGCGGCCACAGTGTGGCGCTGTGTCAGTCACTGATTCTAGTGATTCAGTACAGTCAAAAGAACTGCAGAAGTGATTCGGTTCACGTACTGAACTGCGGCCACAGTGTGGTGCTGTGTCAGTCACTGATTCTAGTGATTCAGTACAGTCAAAAGAACTGCCGATCCCATGAAAACAAGCCAAATGAAAACAAACACACGTCTCCATTATCTCAACACATAAAGTTATGAGAGTATACTGCTAGTCTACTAGCAGTCTACTGGCGGGGGGTAAAGTGTAGGGCAGGCTGTTTTGAGAAGATTTAAAATAAAAATAATAACTAATGTATGTACACATACATAGGCTATTATTTACACAGTTATTGTAACAAAAATAAATTTCTCCTTGGGGATCAATTCTGATTCATATTATTATTATTATTATTATTATTATTATTATTATCCCTTCTACTGCAACTGTTGTTGTTGTTGGATTAACGCGAGTCCCTACGCAGTGCGTGGGGACTCGCGTTCACCCTATTTGCTGCTTCTCCCGCGAATGTCTGCACTGTACTGTACTACGTACTGTACTAAGGGGCGCCCCCTTAGTGTTGTGTCGTTCGCGAACGTGATTCAGGGAGGGGCGGTAGTGTTGTGTGGGCGCCTATTTGCTGCTTCTCCCGCGAATGGCTGCACTGTACTGTACTACGCAGCCCCCCCCCCCCTCCTATTTTTTTATTGGGGGGGGGGGGATTCTGTGAACAAATTTTTTGAACGAATCATTTTAAGGAACTGATTCTAGTGATTCAGTACAGTCAAAAGAACTGCCGATCCCATCACTACAACACACCCACCAAGAGTACACTCAATTTTATACTTTGCTCACCAACAAATCACATATATTCTTCTTGTCAGACACAAGAGTAGAACCCCCCACCCCCTGGAGCAGAGAAATTAATTTGTCCCACACACCAAAAAAATATATCGCGACTATAGTAGTGCTTTTATATTGAAAGCACAACACAGTGACATTTAAGAATATTTTCTTCAATATTGCTTGTTTTTAACGTCTTATCGTTAGTTTACGTTCATAATTAGAAACCATGTCTTATGAGTTAAGTCGTCTGAGGCGTTGTTGATTCAGTCCCAACTAGTTAACGATATAAAGAACAGCATGAAATTTAATATGAGTAGAGAAGTAACGATATGAAAATTTCATTTCACCGTTATCGTGACCAAAATTAGGGTTATCATTATTATGTTAAATGTGCTCAAAAAGTACTTGTACACACACTGTAATCTTTTAACCAACTTTTGTTCTCTCTATTTTTTTAATAACAAATAAATAGACACAGTTATTTTGCATGTATTTATTGTGCTTCACTGATAGTGTTTCAGTCGTAGTATTTAACTGTTTTAATGGCTAAGCATTTTATTTTTTTAAATATTGGTTTGTACGGTTTGACATTAAGATTTAGTTACATTAAAAGTGCGTAACAAAAAAAATCTATGGTTATTATTTATTGTTTCTGGTGGGGGTTGTGGCGTCCTTCTGTGTTCGGCGGTCCTCAAACGCATCGAAAAACACCTCAGTAAAGAACAATCACTCTGTTCTAAGAGAGCACAGCTTGGAGATTCAATGTGCACAATTTAACAGCTTAGTTGCCTAGACAGCAATGTGTTGATATTAGAGATGTCCGATAATATCGGACGGCCGATATTATCGGCCGATAAATGCTTTAAAATTTAATATCGGAAATTATCGGTATCTGTTTCAAAAAGTTAAATTTATGACTTTTTAAAACGCCGCTGTACGGAGTGGTACACGGACGTAGGGAGAAGTACAGAGCGCCATAAACCTTAAAGGCACTGCCTTTGCGTGCCGGCCCAGTGACATAAAATCTACAGCTTTTCACACACACAAGTGAATGCAAGCATACTTGGTCAACAGCCATACAGGTCACACTGAGGGAGGCCGTATAAACAACTTTAGCACTGTTACAAATACAGTGGGGCAAAAAAGTATTTAGTCAGCCACCCATTGATTGTCAATGGGTGGCTGACTAAATACTTTTTTGCCCCACTGTATGTGCCAAACTGTGAACCTACACCAAACAAGAATGACAAACACATTTCGGGAGAACATCCGCACCGTAACACAACATAAACACAACAGAACAAATACCCAGAACCCCTTGCAGCACTAACTCTTCCGGGACGCTAGAATATACACCCCCCTTAACCCCCCCAACCCGCCCACCTCAACCTCCTCATGCTCTCTCAGGGAGAGCATGTCCCAAATTCCAAGCTGCTGTTTTGAGGCATGTTAAAAAAAATAATGCACTTTGTGACTTCAATGATAAATATGGCAGTGCCATGTTGGCATTTTTTTCCATAACTTGAGTTGATTTATTTTGGAAAACCTTGTTACATTGTTTAATGCATCCAGCGGGGCATCACAACAAAATTAGGCATAATAATGTGTTAATTCCACGACTGTATATATCGGTATCGGTTGATATCGGAATCGGTAATTAAGAGTTGGACAATATCGGAATATCGGATATCGGCAAAAAAGCCATTACATCTCTAGTTTAGATTAGATTGGGGTATATCCTTTTTCAATAGGGAAATACATTAATGCCTCTTGTTTTCATGACAGCATTTAAGCTAGCAAGTTGGCGCCAGTCAGTCTGTGAGTTCAAACATGGTTTTTCAATAATTCTAATTTAAAACAGCAGTACTAACCATCGGGAGTTTTACTGTGTTTATCATTATTACCGTTTGTCGTTACATCCCTACTTCCAATAGAATAAGGCATGTCCCTAATCTGAGTTTCTGCAATAAAAAAATTTAAAATGATTTTACCCTTACCTTTATCCTGATCTCACAATCACTGACTTTTACTCCAACCCCCGCTGGGAAACGTAGTTTTGTGTGACGCTGCACACAAACATCATTGTATCCCCAATGACAAATGATGTCGTTATGGGCGTCCAAATAAAGGTAAGCCTGGTAAATTCATCACGACACACCTAAAAACAAGTTGTAATGTATGTTTCCACTGATTCTGAATAATGGATTTATTATAAACAACTCCACGGGGGTCGACAATTTGTGCCAAAAAAGAGAACTTCCTGGCAGAATGCTGTGCCCGGCGGGCATTAAAGGAGGAAGCCGAGTGTTGGCACGGTCCCCAGTGGATAAATCACTTGAATTGTAAATCTCCAAGGAAATGAAACATGGTGTCTATAAACACATCAGTCTAAACACACTGATTGTGCCAGATTGTACAGTTTTGAACTAAATTTGCTTTGAGCGCATGCCGTCAACTCCACAGTTGCTTGGTCGTCACAGCTTTGGCACTGCTGTGTTTTTAAACACAACACCATAGAGGAAGCAAATACACAGCTGGATCTGTGCTCCGCATTAAACCGTTCAAGACTGCAGTGGAGCAAAAAAACAAAACATAAACACTGAATTTGGTTACCACTTAGGGGTCTTGAACTGCTGCAAAGTAGGGTTGTGCAATATAGATGATATACTATTTAATCTTGGCTGACGATAGAACTGTTAATAGTATCGTGACAATGCATGTTGATGACACATTCTGTCTCGACAGTGACACACGAACGACGCATCCTCAATGCACTGTAGCGTCCTCGCTAGCGGCTAACATCCCACCACAGTGCAATGCTGCTTCTAAATCAGCAAACCTCACAAAAAGTGAACCCTCTAGCAGCCTTTGGAAGCGATAGATCAGGGGTCACCAACGTGGTGCCCGCGGGCACCAGGTCGCCCGTAAGGACCAGATGAGTCGCCCGCGGGCCTGTTATAAAAAAAAAAATTAAAAAAAAAAAAAAATTAAAAAAAAAAAATTTTTTTTTTTTTTTTTTGTAATTAAATCTACATAGAAAAAACACAAGATACACTTTCAATCAGTGCATCAACCCAAACAACCTCCCCCATGCACACTCATCCACACCCACTCACACAAAAGGAGTTATTTCTTTCTGCTACCAATATTCTGGTTCCCACAACATAGACAACACATCTGCAAGGGACACAGTCCCTGAAGCACACATGATTGTATAGGCTGCTGGTCCACTAACATTTTCATTAATTACTATTTTTTATGTAATTATTTGTATATTGTTTTACTTTCTTTTTTATCCAAGAAAATGTTTTTTATTTATTTATCTTATTTTATTTTATTTTTTAAAAAAGGGCCTTATCTTCAACAGACCAGGTTGTCAATGAAATTAGATTTGTTTAAAGGGTTTTTTAAACCAGGCCCAGTCCAGATAATGTCCAAGTAGGACTCCGCAACACACACCTTTATTCATGTACACAGAAAAAAATTAGGGAACACAACAGATTGCATATAATTTATAAACAAAATTACATTTTCAAAATAAGCATTTATGTACAGTCCAGATTATGTCCAGGTCACTCAAATTAGGGAACACAACAACAGATATCATATAATCTATAAACATAATTATACTTTCAAAATAAGCCTTTGAGGACTTCTCATCTTTTTTTTTAATGTTTTTTGGCATCATTATCGTTTTCAACCATGTAACTTTCTAAAGTTAGAAAATACTGAATAAATGTTTTAAAGAAAGTAATACTAAGTGAATATCTGTTTTTGGCCTTAAAAACAAAAACATTTTACCGAGTACTATAATTAAATTGACTAAATCATGATTGTCAATGAACTCTCCTAAAATAACAGAAACCACATTAAGCTTCATAAACAAACCAATCCTTAAACACATTTTTTCAACTTCCACCCAAAACAAAGACACAATATGACAATACCAAAACAAATGCAGGGTGGATTCAGGCTCCTGAAAACAAAATCGGCAATCATCTGACTCTGTCATATTCCATAATTTTAACATTTTCCCTGTGGGTAAGAAGTTATAAATAATTTTAATTTGAAAATAACGATTTTGCACATAGATAGTGGTTTTATAGATTAGTTTGAATATGGCATCCCATGGCAACGGGCAGTCAAAAAAGTCCTCCCATTTTCCATTTGTGTTGTATGAGGCAGCCTTCAAAGATTTCTTTATTAAATAAAAATTATATATTTTTCTATTTATTTTAGTTCCTTTTTGCCAACTACAATTTCTTATTAGAGGTTTACAAACTAATAATTTAGTAGTTCCATAATTAATTATTTGTTTCCATCTTTTCCCAATTACTCCAGTTAGTTGATAAAATGAAAAGCTTGAGCAAGCATCACCATACATAGCTCTAAATTCATCATACTTCATAATTTTACCATTCTCATTGATAATATCATTGACAAAAATGATTCCTCTTTCAAACATATTTTTCCAAAAGAAAGGCTTTCCATCTATTACAATATTAGAGTTCATCCATATTAACTGCTGCAAAATATCGTCTCTTTTTTCTGGCACATAAAATTGAAAACACCACTATGAGTGGATTGTTTCCTTTATGAACCCCGCCATGTTTTCCAGCAGACTCTCTGGGAGGGGATCACTTGTAAAAAAGGATACAATTTATTTTGATACAGTACATGTTTTTTGTCCAACAGGACATTTGTGTACCACTCAATGTTTAAATACATCTTTGGAACAATTGATGCTTTTAAAGACAGACACATAGCTTCAAGGTTGAGAAGTTTCAGGCCCCCATATTCATACTCTTTGTACAAAACCTTTCTTTTAATCTTTTCTGGTTTGCCGTTCCAGACAAAATCGAAGACCCTCCGCTCATAAATCTTAAAAAAGTTTTGTGATGGAGCTGGTAATGACAAAAACAAATAAATAAATTGAGGAATAATTAACGAGTTGGCAATAGACATTTTACCATACAAGGTTAGGGATTTCCCTTTCCATAATTGCATAATTTTGTCCAGCTTTCTTAGTCGATTATCATAATTTATTGAGCCTAGATCTTCCAGATTTTCTGGGACAACAACACCAAGTATGTTAACTGGTCCATCTGTCCACAAAACAGGCACTTTGCATTCCATTCGAAAGGATGTTCCCTTTAGATTTCCAATCCTTAACATTTGACATTTATCATAATTAAGCTTAAGGCCAGATTGCTGTGAAAATATGTTCAAAAGATTAAGAAGGTTCCGCAAACAATGAGGAAACATCTTATCTTTGTGAATCAGCCTTTTCTGACATGAACTTCATCAAGAACAAACACAGAACACGCCTCACTGATGCACATCTGCAAGACTCACTCAGAGTTGCAGTGTCAAGTTACACACCAGAGTACAAGACACTAGTTAACAGCATGCAATGCCAGGCTTCCCACTAACTGACAAAGAAACAGATAACAGATTTGGTGTCCAGTTCAAAGTGTGACATGATTTAAAAATTTGAGAGTTTACTTTTGTATTTTACATGAGTTATTATTTGTACAAACATGGTGCAAAGTAATTCATGATTTGTTAAAAAATGATAGTGGCTAGCTAGTTAAAATGGGATATTGCGATTTCACAAGACTGTCTTAGAAGTGATCATTTGAAAATGTTCAATTTGAAAAATGTGCACTTAGAGAAAATATAAAAATAAAGTGTTGCATATTGATATTTATCTGTTTCAATATATATTTATTGTGAGAAATCATTAAGATGATCAGTGTTTCCACAAAGATAAATATCATTAATTATAATAATAACAGAGTTAAAGGTAAATTGAGCAAATTGGCTACTTCTGGCAATTTATTTAAGTGTGTATCTAACTGGTAGCCCTTCGCATTAATCAGTACCCAAGAAGTAGCCCTTGGTTTCAAAAAGGTTGGTGACCCCTGCGATAGATGAACAAAACAAACACGATTCGCTGGGGTTTGTTTGTTTGTCTGTGGGTTAGCAATATATCTTAAAAAGTTAAGGGCGGATTTGCATTAAACTTTCAGGAAATGTCAGAAATGGGATAGGGAAAAAGGGATTAGATTTTGGCGGTGATCCAGATCATCATTTGGATTCACAATTTTTTTTTAAGGATTAATAATAATAATAATAATGGATTAGATTTATATAGCGCTTTTCTAGACACTCAAAGCGCTTCACAGAGAAGTGAGAACCCATCATTCATTCACACCTGGTGGTAAGCTACTTTCATAGCCACAGCTGCCCTGGGGTAGACTGACGGAAGCGTGGCTGCGCCTACGGACCCTCCGACCACCACCCATCATTCATCAACCGGTGTAAGCGACACCGGGGGCAAGGGTGAAGTGTCCTGCCCACGGACACAACGGCAGCGATTTTTATTTTGGATGGTAAGAGGCAGGGAGCAAACCTGCAACCCTCAGGTTTCTGGCACGGTTGCTCTACCCACTACGCCATGCCGCCCCAAATACTATTTGGAGACAGGGTCTCATGTAGGTCTCTTTTCTGGTCGCTTTTTCAGTTCTATAATACTGTAGTAGTACCTCAAACTACAAGGTTCTGTGATGGGGCTCTTAACTTAAAACTAGAGATGTCTGATAATATCGGACTGCCGATATTATCGGCCGATAAATGCTTTAAAATGTAATATCGGAAATTATCGGAATCGGTTTAAAAATTATCGGTATCTGTTTCAAAAATTAAAATGTATGACTTTTTAAAACGCCGCTGTGTACACGGACGTAGAGAGAAGTACAGAGAGCCAATAAACCTTAAAGGCACTGCCTCTGCGTGTCGGCCCAATCACATAATATCTATGGCTTTTCACACACACAAGTGAATGCAAGGCATACTTGATCAACAGCCGTACAGGTCACACTGAGGGTGACCGCATAAACAACTTTAACACTGTTACAAATATGCGCCACACTGTGAACCCACACCAAACAAGAATGACAAACACATTTCGGGAGAACTGTAACGACCTGGTCGCGTCGAGGTGCGAGGTGTTCTCCCAAGGATGCAGACGGCTCGGACACAGCTTGCAGGTAGGAAAATTATTTATTTCAGGAACTAAATCGGACAGGAAAAAAAACAAAAAACGACTAGCGTGGGAGCTAGCAAGCATAATAGCATAGCCTGAAAGCTAGCAAGAATCAAAAAAGGTCGATACGTGTTGCATGTAAGCAAATTAGGAAGCCAGGCCGAGTGAGGCCCGGGCAAAGACTAAATAGCCCTCTGATCAGTGCTCGGACAACAGGTGCGCGTCCCGAACGCTGATCAGAGGCAGGTGAGTAAAATCTGCAGTCATGGCAACAGAAACAAACACGTGACGCTAAAGTGTAAACAAATTGTGATCCGAGCAGCGGATCCTAACAGTACCCCCCCCTAAAAGGACAGATTCCAGATGTCCCTTGAAAACAAAAAAAACAACTGGAACCCCAAAAAAAAAAAGGCAATAGTTCACGAGTCAAGGGCGGGCGGGGGGGGGTGACTTGGTGGTGGGTCGCCAGGCCACGTGTCCCCGAATCCACCGGGGAAGGGTCAGGTGGCGGCGGCGAATGGAACGCCGCCGCCGCTGGCGAGGCGGGCGACCACGGTAAGGCCACATTCGTGGCCGCCGAGAAGGTGGGCGTGAGTGGCGCCAGAATCTCAGCAGCCTCTGAGTCCTCTGAGAGAGCTGCTTGCGCAGCCGGACCACTCGAGGTCGCTGAGACGTCGCCGTGGAAGCGGTAGGTGTCGACGTCGCTGTCGTGGCAGCAGGAGTCGCCGCTGTCGTGGCAGCAGGAGTCGCCGCTGTCGTGGCAGCAGGAGTCGCCGCTGTCGTGGCAGCAGGAGTCGCCGCTGTCGTGGCAGCCGGAGCCGCTGTCGTGGCAGCCGGAGTCGCTGTCGTGGCAGCCGGAGTCGCTGTCGTGGCAGCCGGAGTCGCTGTCGTGGCAGCCGGAGTCGCTGTCGTGGCAGCCGGAGTCGCTGTCGTGGCAGCAGGAGTCGCTGTCGTGGCAGCAGGAGTCGCTGTCGTGGCAGCAGGGGTCGCTGTTGTGGCAGCCGGAGTCGCTGTCGTGGCAGCCGGAGTCGCTGTCGTGGCAGCCGGAGTCGCTGTCGTGGCAGCCGGTGCTGGTGCGAGAACCAGTCGTGGTGCAGGTACTGGTGCGAGAACCAGTCGTGGTGCAGGTACTGGTGCGAGAACCAGTCGTGGTGCAGGTACTGGTGCGAGAACCAGTCGTGGTGCAGGTACTGGTGCGAGAACCAGTCGTGGTGCAGGTACTGGTGCGAGAACCAGTCGTGGTGCAGGTACTGGTGCGAGAACCAGTCGTGGTGCAGGTACTGGTGCGAGGACCAGTCGTGGTGCAGGTACTGGTGCGAGGACCAGTCGTGGTGCAGGTACTGGTGCGGGGACCAGTCGTGGTGCAGGTACTGGTGCGGGGACCAGTCGTGGTGCAGGTACTGGTGCGGGGACCAGTCGTGGTGCAGGTACTGGTGCGGGGACCAGCCGTGGAGCAGGTACTGGTGTGGGAACCAGCCGAGGTGCAGGTACTGGTGTGAGAACCAGTCGAGGTGCAGGTACTGGTGTGAGAACCAGTCGAGGTGCAGGTGGCCTAGCTGGCGGTTGCGGCTTAGCAGGCCGAAAAACCGGTGGTGGCGGCCGGGCAGGAGGTTGTGGCTTAGCCCGCCGAAGGACAGGTGGCGGTGGCCGAGCAGGAGGTTGCGGCTTAGCACGCCGTTGTGCCACCCCACTTGCACAGCTCCCAGTACTAGCCCCCCCCTCAAAAAGCGGATCCCAGACGCGTTCCTTGCGGATTGGAACCGTCTTCAAGGGTGGGTGGAGGGTGGTCAGGGGGAGGGTAGAATCCTCTCCTCTAAATTGTCCAAAATGTCTATTGTCACCCCCCACTTGAGACTGGGACTGACTAGATTTAGTCCTTAAAAAAATGTCCTGATAATGTTTTATTGCAGAATTAAAGTCACTTGAAAATGGCTGGCAGGAAGAATTGACATGATGTCTAAAAAAGTCTTTGTCTATGACGTCATCCAAAATGGACGGGACAACGTCATCAAGCGGCGTGTCATCAGGGGGTGCCGACGGAATGACGTCATAGCTGCAGTCCCAGTGATTGACAGGCCAGTCATAACAATCATCGGTAAGGTAGTTGAAGGTATTAACAGACCTTTGAAGAGGGAAATCTTGGGCTGAATGTAGCTTGCTGTGTACCGTCGGAGGAGTTTGAGGGAGTGGCGCGTCTTGGCGGCGAAGTGAAGACCTCTTGGGTGGCTTCCGTCTTCGCTGACGCGTCCGGTGGTGCGGAGGTGTGGCGATGTCCTCGGGCCAAACGGAGTGGATTGGGACCAACTTTCCGTTAGGACCCCAGATCAGGTCCTGGCGCTCCGAGGGGGAGTAGCGGAGAGTCTCCGCCTCCATCGCTCGCAACACCATCCACGCACCTTCGTCCATCTCCTCCGACATGCTCGCTGCGAGAGAACTTCTTCTTGCTGGCTTCCTACTGTAACGACCTGGTCGCGTCGAGGTGCGAGGTGTTCTCCCAAGGATGCAGACGGCTCGGACACAGCTTGCAGGTAGGAAAATTATTTATTTCAGGAACTAAATCGGACAGGAAAAAAAACAAAAAACGACTAGCGTGGGAGCTAGCAAGCATAATAGCATAGCCTGAAAGCTAGCAAGAATCAAAAAAGGTCGATACGTGTTGCATGTAAGCAAATTAGGAAGCCAGGCCGAGTGAGGCCCGGGCAAAGACTAAATAGCCCTCTGATCAGTGCTCGGGCAACAGGTGCGCGTCCCGAACGCTGATCAGAGGCAGGTGAGTAAAATCTGCAGTCATGGCAACAGAAACAAACACGTGACGCTAAAGTGTAAACAAATTGTGATCCGAGCAGCGGATCCTAACAAGAACATCCGCACCGTAACACAACATAAACACAACAGAACAAATACCCAGAACCCCTTGCAGCACTAACTCTTTTGGGAAGCTACAATATACACCCCCCACTACCCCCTACAGAACCCTGCCCCCGCAACCCCGCCCACCTCAATCTCCTCATGCTCTCTCACAGAGAGTATGTCCCAAATTCAAAGCTGCTGTTTTGAGGCATGTTAAAAAAAATAATGCACTTTGTGACTTCAATAATAGATATGGCAGTGGCTCGTTGGCATTTTTTTCCATAACTTGAGTTGATTTATTTTGGAAAACCTTGTTACAATGTTTAATGCATCCAGCGGGGCATCACAACAAAATTAGGCATAATAATGTGTTAATTTCTGTATATATCTGTATCGGTTGATATCGATATCGGTAATTAAGAGTTGAACAATATCGGAATATCTGCAAAAAAGCCATTATCGGACATCTCTACTTAAAACACTTGTATTTCAAATTAAGGTCTCCTACTGAAATGAATTAAAATCGAATGAATTGGTGCTTGCTCAACCCCCAAAACATGTTAACATGTCTTGTGCCTTTTAAAAAGTAAAACAGACTTTTAGATAAGAAATATTGTATAAAAACAACACAATAGAGTGTACTAATAACAACTACAGTAGTTTTGTGATATAAAGTAATTACCTTGGAGAGTGGACTTCTACGGTACCTCCTTACAGCTCCCTCTCTGTCAAACACACCATCAGCAGCTTTTACATAATTTCATGGATAAATGTCCGTTGTTTGGATATTATTTGAACATTTGCGGCTGGCAATAGATTAATTCTGCTTCAGTATGGGGCAGACTAGCACTGATAGGCTCAAATTGCAAATTGCTTCGCAAAGTCGTGTTTTTGATGATTACTTTCTTTAATTCAATGAATATCATCCAGTTCTTGTTCACAGCACTGTCCTTCACACTCACTTTCTTCCTTCTCATGGTTGGAAAATCAATAAATTAACAAATCAATCAAAGATTATTTATATAGCCCTTAATCACAAATGTGTCAAAGGGCTGCATAAACCACAACAACAAAATTATGTTCATCTCTAGCTATAAGCTAAAGCTAGCGAGTAAGAGCAGATGTTTTGGTCAGATCGTATGGGGTTCACTGTGACCTTTGCTACACTGACTAATGGCGAGGATGTTTGTAACTAAAATTTTCGCTGACAACCTAAAGCATGCCGGGATATGTGTGTGTGTGTGTGTGTGTGTGTGTGTGTGTGTGTGTGTGTGTGTGTGTGTGTGTGTGTGTGTGTGTGTGTGTGTGTGTGTGTGTGAGACCCCAGGTAGTAAATGCTTTATCAGTATCATGCTTCAAACCCTTCTTCGAAAGGCTGTGCACTACAAAACGTGCTCATTGTAGCCATTAATTCTGACTTCCTCACAGAAAAAACAAAATCAGCACAAATTGTTTTACTCATTTTTGTTTTGTTGCTTAATGTTTTTTATATATTTTGTTAATGTAGCTGATCAATTTGAATTGATCATTATTTATTGGGTTTATAAAAAAAAATGTCAGTATCACATACAGTTTAAGTAAAGTTTTTTTTATTTCAGGCAAATTGATGCACTCCAAATATTTTATTTTACAGACTAAAAAACAATGTTTATAAAGTTCTTACTTATTGAAATTTGATCTATATTTCTTTTTTGTTTTCTTTAATATTAATAAGGATACAATGCTATGCAGAGGTGTACTTACAAAAACGTTATAGACAAACGATACACGCCGCAG
The DNA here is from genome assembly GCF_033978785.1 of Entelurus aequoreus. Taxonomy (NCBI): domain Eukaryota; kingdom Metazoa; phylum Chordata; class Actinopteri; order Syngnathiformes; family Syngnathidae; genus Entelurus; species Entelurus aequoreus. The sequence continues at coordinate 33,269,583 of NC_084741.1, forward strand.
AATTGGGGGGAGTGCGAAATGCTTTCTTTTTCCTAAGGGGCCATACCAGAAAATAATTGAGATGCACTACGCTATTAAAACATTGGCTCTATTGTCGCTGTGTTGTGCAATACACTTTCTCATGCACTCCAAAATCATTATTCATGTAAAAAAATTTATTTCTAGTGTTGAGGATGGAGACACCAACAATATCTCCACATCTTAATCTTCAGCAGCCACTAATCTTCTAAACCGGAATTAATTGCTAAAAACCAAATGAAGTTAGAGAATGGGTGCTAATCTCTAATTCCTCATGAGAGTAAACCTTACTTTTAAATACACATCTTGTCAAAAGAACCCTTTCCAAATAGATAAACGACAAACCAGTTCTGCATCATTCTAAGCTGAAACTGGCTTCACATCAATAAGGACCATACATGGAGGTAAAGAACCTGTGTGAAGTTGGCCCCACTCACATTGCAAATTTTGAAATAGCACTGCTATTCGTTTCAGCTATTAGAATGTTTACGTTATTCTGAAATACATTTTCTGACTAGTGACATCATCAAGCCCACACACCTTGTCAAAATCTACCCAAACTTGTCTCATTCGATTGTACTGCAAATTATTTTTATCTACTATACAGTTTTTATATTATTAACATTTGATATTTTTTGTGTTATCGCTTTTTTATTCATAAACGGCCCCCCAACCATGTCCAAATATCCTCAAACTTATCCTATTCGATAGTGCTGCAAATTTTTTGTCTAACTATTTTAGCGTTCATGTTACTAATGTTTTATGATTTTTAACCAGCACCCCCTCCTTGTCAAAATCTCCCTAAATCCGTCCCAATTGTTGGTGCTGCAAACCTTTTTTTGTTGTGTTTGTTGTGTTATTATTCATTACCAGCCCCTCAAACATGTCTGAATCTCCCCAAACGTGTCCCGAATGTTTTGCACTATGTTTGTGCTAAACAATTTTGTCTATCTAACTATTATAATTTTGATGTTATTAGCATTTTACGTTTTTTATGTTATTACCACTTAATTAATTTATAACAGGCCTATGTCAAAATCTCCCCAAACTTTTTCAATTGGTTTGTTTTGCAATTTTTTGGGACAGCTATTTTAGTGTTCATGTTGTTAACTATTATAGTTGGTATGTCATTAACTAGGGCAGCACGGTGGAACAGGGTTTAGTTTGTGTGCCTCACAATAAGAAGGTCCTGGGTTCAACACAGGTCTCGGGTGTGGAGTTTGCATGTTCTCCCCGTGACTGCGTGGGTTCCCTCCGGGTACTCCGGCTTCCTCCCACCTCCAAAGACATGCATCTGGGGATAGGTTGATTGGCAACACTAAATTGGCCCTAGTGTGTGAATGTGAGTTTGAATATTGTCTGTGTTGGCCCTGCGATGAGGTGGCGACTTGTCCGGGGTGTACCCTGCCTTCCGCCCGAATGCATCTGCTCCAGCACAACCCGCGACCCCGAAAGGGACAAGCGGTAGAAAATGGATGGATGGATGTCATTAACTATTACAGGTTTATGATATCAATGTTTTATAATTCAAAATCTTAAATCTCTTAAAAACTGTCCCAATCATTTGCGCTACAGTATGTTTGTTCTGATTTGTGCGGAATTTTTATCGTCTGTTATAGAGATGTCCGATAATATCGGGCTGCCGATAATATCGGGCTGCCGATACTATCGGCCGATAAATGCTTTAAAATGTAATATCTGAAATTATCGGTATCAGATTTCAAAAAGTCAAATTTAGGACTTTTTAAAACGCCGCTGTACTGAGTGGTACACGGACGTAGGGAGAAGTATAGAGCGCCAATAAACCTTAAAGGCACTGCCTTTGCGTGCCGGCCCCATCACATAATATCTACGGCTTTTCACACACATAAGTGAATGCAACGCATACTTGGTCAACAGCCATACAGGTCACACTGAGGGTGGACGTATAAACAACTTTAACACTGTTTCAAATATGCGCCACACTGTGAACCCACAACAAACAAGAATGACAAACACATTTCGGGAGAACATCCACACCGTAACACAACAGAACAAATACCCAGAACCCTTTGCAGCACTAACTCTTCCGGGACGCTACAATATACACCCCCCGCTACCCCCTACCCCCCACCTCAACCCCGCACCCCCCCCCCCCAACCCCGCCCACCTCAACCTCCCAAATTCCAAGCTGCTGTTTTTTTTGAGGCATGTTAAAAAATATAATGCAGTTTGTGACTTCAATAATATATATGGCAGTGCCATGTTGGCATTTTTTTCCATAAATTGAGTTGATTTATTTTGGAAAACCTTGTTACATTGTTTAATGCATCCAGCGGGGCATTTCAACAAAATTAGGCATAATAATGTGTTAATTCCACGACTGTATATATCGGTATCGGTTGATATCAGAATCAGTAATTAAGAGTTGGACAATATCGGATATCGGCAAAAAAGCCATTATCGGACATCCATAGTCTATTATAGTTTTATTGTTGCTAACGTTTCATGGTTTGCACGTCATTAACGTGTTATAATTCATAACCATCCCTACCCCTTGTCAAATTCTCTCCAAACTCATCCCAATCGTTTGCGCTGCGTTTGTCCTGGAAAAATTGTTTATATAGTTTTTATGTTATGGGGCTGGTTATGATTGAATAATAAAAAAATATAATAGACGAAAAATGTTTGCAGCACAAACCAATACAAACAAATGGGACAAGTTTGGGGTGATTTTGACATGGATGACGTCACTAGTCAGAAACTGTATTTTGGAATAACGAATGGCAGTGGTATTTTCATATTTGCAATTATAAGGCAGCCAGCAACTTCACACAGGTAATATCATGTAAACCAGGGGTGTCCAAACTTTTTCCACTGAGGGCCGCACACTGAAAAATCAAAGCAAGCGGGGGCCATTTTGATATTTTTTATTTTAAAAACCAATACAATAAATGTATAAAAAAATATACATTTAGGCCGCCACTCAGGCTTGATCCCGGTGAACCCAGAGAGTTTTGGTCAAAAAAATATAAAAAATGTGTCATTATTTAGTATTATTATCATTATTATTATTCAAAGTTTAAATCTCTAGATCAACATTAGGTCTATCTGTCAAAAAAACATTTTTAAACATTTAAGCTGTATGCCCTTTTTGTCAAAGAAAACCCAGGTTTTTTATGGAAAAACCCCCACCAAATATGCAATATTTTCCCCCAATTAAATTTTAAAGTACAATATTTGAGATTATAAAATAATTGGAGCCTTAAAAAGGTCAATAACTCATAACAACATTGACATTTTTTGAGCAATGACACACGCAAAAAAAAATCCCACTAAAATTATTGGGGATCCAAAAGGGTCCTACTCATTAAAGTGTTAAAAAATAAATTATACTTTTTTTTTTTTACTGATTACTTTTAGCACAATAATCTCGAGATCAGCTTCAGATCCGTCCGTCAATTCTAAGTTTTATTGTTGTTTATGTTTTTTGTTTGTTCGTTTTAGGCCCTTCGTTTAAAAAACAAAAGCTCAGTTTTTTATATGGCAAACACAAAATATGCAACATTTTCCCCAAAGAATATCTTAAAGTGGAATATTTGATGTGACTTAATTGGAGCTTTGAATAGGTCAATAATTCATAATGACGTTGATTTTGATTAAATATTATTTTTTAAAGACAGAAACAGCCTACATGGCATCTTTGTGTTATTAGAGTAAACATTGCAACATTTTCTTGTTTTATTTCCCATGTTTGCTCTTTTATACCACATTTGTTTGTTTTTTTAAATCGTATTTATAGAATGTGTCGTGGGGCCGTTAAAAAATGACCTGCGGGCCGCAAATGGCCTCCAGGCCGCAGTTTAGACACCCCTGATGTAAACAGAACCTGACCAGCACCACCTGAAAGGCCTCACTGTTCAACTTTACATCCCCCCAAAAAACATAACATTCCAGCATCTGAGAACGTCAGTCTGGGCAACACTGATCTTTCTGTTCTGACTTTAAAAGTTGTGCAGAGCATCTAAAAAAGACTAATCCAAACGTGACTATTCCAAAGAGACGTGAAATATGTCTGACTTTCGCCCCAGCTGTAGTACAGTAGTGGCTGTGACGTATACTCACTTAACTGAGCATCTCAGGACCACTCTCTTTAATTAATAGCGCTTTACTCGAAGCTTCGGCGTGATGTGGTGATAAGACGTGCGGTGTGTCTGCTAAAATGACACAATAATCAACTTTGTGCTTGTCTTTTTTAAACCGGAAGCAATGCCGCGAGATAAAAAAAAAAGGGAAAAAAAGAGGATACTGTACTCACCTTGACAGTTACAGATGTGATTTTCAGGTGATAACGTTTTCGGAATTATTAATTGCGTTTTTAAGAACGATAGACAGCCATTGGAGAAATAAAATTGAATAATTACAACCGACTCACTCATGAAGCGTGACTCGCACATATAAGCCGAGCTTCTACTCATTTAAAAAAACAAAAAACCCTTCATTTGCCCACTGCCCTGTTCAGCCAATTAGAAATAAGAACTACAGTGACGTCAGAGAGGCGGGGCTTGTGGCTGGACTGGATGGTGTTGTTTCGCGACGTATTTGGGGACTCCCAATGACTCCCAAAGGTTATAATACACGGCAACTAAAACTTTCCACTCACTAAATTGGTGTAAATATTCCTTTACGTATTGTTAATACGTGGGCTTGTTAACGAGAAAGGGCGCGTAACAAAAACGAGCGAGCTGGACGTATGAAAGTGGGGCGCTAATATGAAGTTATACTGCCCTTTGCTGGCCACACTGCGGAATCGCAGATGCTGGATGCCCTTAAATGGAAAACTATACTGTAATTCCATCCATCCATCCATCCATTTTCTACCGCTTGTCCCTTTTGGGGTCTCACACTGTAATTTTAGTTGATAGATGTAGTACCACTTGTGATGAGTTACTCTTGGTAATTAGAGTTGAGAGACACAAACACTCCAAATGCTGACTTCCAATCATAAAACACCGGATGGCCACATCATTAGGTACACCTAATTGAATGCAACACAAGTGCTGTATATTGAATTTCTAATATTGCAATGATAACAACGTGTGACAGAAAAGTCATGGTGGGACAGATGTTTAGTATTCACATCGACGTCCCTTGTGTGGGCTCTGTGCCGAGGATGTCGTTGTGGCTTGTGCAGCCCTTTGAGACTTTTGTGATTCAGGGCTATATAAATAAACATTGATTGATTGATTGATTGATATTGCGGTCCTAGTTTACACTGCACCTTTTTAGGACCTTTCTGGACCCCGACTTAAACAAGTTGAAAAACTTATTCGGGTGTTACCATTTAGTGGTCAATTGTACGGAATATGTACTGTACTGTACAATTTACTAATACAAGTTTCAATCAATCAAAAAAATTATTGACTTTAGAAACAGTTTTAATACAAAAAAAAAATAGTCTAATACACGGGTATCCAAAGTACGGCCCGGCCATTTGAGGTCCGCAGCTAATTTTTTAACTTTTAAATATTTTGGGGGAAAATATTGCAAATTGTGTGTGCTGATTGATTGAGACTTTTATTAGTAGGTTGCACAGTGAAGTACATATTCCGTACAATTGACCACTAAATGGTAACACCCGAATAAGTTTTTCAACTTGTTTAAGTCGGGGTCCACTTAAATTGATTCATGATACAGATATATATTATCGTATATACTATCATCATAATACAGTCATCACACAAGATAATCACATTGAATTATTTACATTATTTACAATCAGGGGTGTGGAGAGGGGGGGGGGGTAGGATATGGACATCAAGTAGTGGACACAGAGAGAGAGAGAGAGAGAGAGAGAGAGAGAGAGAGAGAGAGAGAGAGAGAGAGAGAGAGAGAGAGAGAGATCAGAAGGCATAAGAAAAAGTATCTGCATTTGATTGTTTACATTTGATTATTAGCAATCCGGGGAGGGTGTTAGTTTAGGGTTGTAGTTGCCTGGAGGTGAACTTTTATTGCGGTTTTGAAGGAGGAATCGGATAGAGATGCCCTTTCTTTTATACCTGTTGGGAGCGCATTCCACATTGATGTGGCATAGAAAGAGAATGAGTTAAGACCTTTGTTAGTTCGGAATCTGGGTTTAACGTGGTTAGTGGAGCTCCCCCTGGTGTTGTGGTTATGGCGGTCATTTACGTTAAGGAAGTAGTTTGACATGTACTTCGGTATCAGGGAGGTGTAGCGGATTTTATAGACTAGGCTCAGTGCAAGTTGTTTAACTCTGTCCTCCACCTTGAGCCAGCCCTAGGAGTGAGGTGGGATCTGGGGTGGAGGTCTAGAAGTAACCTGACTAGCTTGTTCTGAGATGTTTGGAGTTTACATTTGAGGGTTTTGGAGGTGCTAGGGTACCAGGAGGTGCATGCGTAATCGAAAAAGGGTTGAACGAGAGTTCCCGCCAGAATCCTCAAGGTGCTTTTGTTGACCAGAGAGGAGATTCTGTAGAGAAATCTCGTTCTTTGGTTAACCTTTTTGATTACCTTGGTTGCCATTTTATCACAGGAAAGGTTAGCCTCCAGAATGGAACCTAGGTAGGTGACCTCATCTTTCCTGGTGATAACAATGTCACCCACTTTTATAGTGAAGTCATTGACTTTCTTAAGGTTGATGTGGGACCCAAACAGGATGGATTCTGTTTTACCCAAGTGTATGGATAGCTTGTTGTCAGCGAGCCAGGTGCAAGTTCTGCTTGCCATAAAACAGTTTTCTATGACACAAAGGGAATAAAACAAACCATAAAACAATAATGGAAACTTTTAAATCAACAAATTGATCTGAAATTGATCTACAGATTTAAGTGTTGGAAATTTTTTTTTTTTTTAAATGTATGAGTTATTTTTAACACTTATGAGTGGGACCCTTTTGGATTTCAAATAATTTTAGTGGGATTTTCATTGGTTGAATGTAATAACGCATCAAAAGCAATGTTGTTATGAATCATTGATCTATTTAATGGGACCCCATCAAACCATTACAATTTTTGGGGTCCCACTTTTTTGTAACTGTTTTGAAAACAAAATATAAATGTATGACTTATGCTGTTATATCTCAGAGTCTATATTGTGTTTTGGAAAAAGGTCATAAACGTTACTTAATTAATTAAAAACAATAATACAAAAGAAAACACATTTTATGCATATGTAAATGTATTCAGTTATAAACATTTGTTCACTTTCTTCTTTCCTTCATGGATCTAAACTTTACAGCTGCCTGTATTTTTCTCTATATTTTTATTGTAATATTATCAGAATGTGCTTGTTGTATTTTGGGCCAAAGTAAGACAAAGAATACAATCTGAAGTTGTCTTTATTTCTTAGTTTTAATGCCATGATTTTAATAGTCCGGCCCGTGTGTGCACAGATTTTCCTCCAAGCGGCCCCTGAGCTAAAATGAGTTTGACACCCCTAATCTAGAGATTCAAGTACTGAAAAAAAATAAAATAAATGACACATTTTTAAGGTTTTTATAACTTAGAGTCTTAGACCCTTCCAGGTTCCTTGGACCAAACTTGAGGGGAGCCCTACAGGTTAAAAAAATTATATATTGTATTGGTTTTGAAAATGAAAAATATCAAAATGGTGCCAATTCAAATATAATATACATGTATGTATATACAGACAAAGGGTGGCAACAGTTTCAGGTGAAAAGCAAACAAATTGATGTCTAAAAAGTTGAAGCCTCAAAGATCATCAATCAATGTTTATTTATATAGCCCTAAATCACAAGTGTCTCAAAGGGCTGTACAAGCCACAACGACATCCTCGGTACAGAGCCCACATACGAGCAAGGAAAAACTCACCCCAGTGGGACGTCGGTGAATGATTATGAGAAACCTTGGAGAGGACCGCATATGTGGGTAACCCCCCCCCTCTTAGAGGAGACCGAAAGCAATGGATGTCGAGTGGGTCTGACATAACATTGTGAAAGTCCAGTCCACAGTGGATCCAACACATCAGCGAGAGTCCAGTCCACAGCGGGGCCAGCAGGAAACCATCCCGAGCGGAGACGGGTCAGCAGCGCAGAGATGTCCCCAACCGATGCACAGGCTAGTGGTCCACCCGGGGTCCCGACTCTGGACAGCCAGCACTTCATCCATGGCCACCGGACCTATGCAACTCCCCCTCGCAAGGGACAGGGGAGAAGAGGAGAGAAGAAAAGAAACGGCAGATCAACTGGTCTAAAAAAGGGGGGTCTATTTAAAGGCTAGATTATACAAATGAGTTTTAAGATGGGACTTAAATGCTTCTACTGAGGTAGCATCTCTAACTGTTACCGGGAGGGCATTCCATAGTATTGGAGCCCGAATAGAAAAAGCTCTATAGCCCGCAGACTTTTTTTTGGCTCTGGGAATCACTAATAAGCCGGAGTTCTTTGAACGCAGATTTCTTGTCGGGACATATGGTACAATACAATCGGCGAGATAGGCTGGAGCTAAACCGTGTAGTATTTTATACATAAGTAGTAAAACCTTAAAGTCGCATCTTAAGTGCACAGGAAGCCAGTGCAAGTGAGCCAGTATAGGCGTAATATGATCAAACTTTCTTGTTTTTGTCAAAAGCCTTGCAGCCGCATTTTGTACCAACTGTAATCTTTTAATGCTAGACATAGGGAGGCCCGAAAATAATACGCTACAGTAATCGAGACGAGACGTAACGAACGCATGAATAATGATCTCAGCGTCGCTAGTGGACAAGATGGAACGAATTTTAGCGATATTACGGAGATGAAAGAAGGCCGTTTTAGTAACACTCTTAATGTGTGACTCAAACGAGAGAGTTGGGTCGAAGATAATACCCAGATTCTTTACCGAGTCGCCTTGTGTAATTGTTTGGTTGTCAAATGTTAAGGTGGTATTATTAAATAGATGTTGGTGTCTAGCAGGACCGATAATCAGCATTTCCGTTTTCTTAGCGTTGAGTTGCAAAAAGTTAGCGGACATCCATTGTTTAATTTCATTAAGACACGCCTCCAGCTGACTACAATCCGGCGTGTTGGTCAGCTTTAGGGGCATGTAGAGTTGAGTGTCATCAGCATAACAGTGAAAGCTAACACCGTACTTGCGTATGATGTCACCCAGCGGCAGCATGTAAATACTAAAGAGTGCAGGGCCAAGAACCGAACCCTGGGGAACTCCACACGTTACCTTGACATAGTCCGAGGTCACATTGTTATGGGAGACGCTGCAAGATGTTGCAACCTCGGACTGTTTTGTGTTTTATTCTGAAAGCACATAATGTTACACCACTCAAAGCTGAAGCTCGGGGGCCTCAAGGACTTTGTGTCACAAAGCAGCGATTTGCGCAGCGTCAGTTTGCAAGCAGCAGAATATACAGCAGTGTGTGTGTGGCGTGTACAAAAATATTTTCTTTCCCCGATCAGAATGTTAGGATACAAGGTTATTGCAGCAGGAGTTAGTTGTATAAAGACGAACACTGCAGTCAGCTAAGGCCACTGGAAACCTTATGTAAAATAGTGTTGTTTTAATTTGCTTCAAACAGCTCTTTGTGGCCCTAAACAAGTTTTGTTTGTGGCCCCTTTTAAGAGAATATTTTCTGTCTTTTGGGGAATTGGAAAGCCTTAGAAATGACTCGCTTTGGCCTTGGTTCTGCTCGAAGAAGACAAACACAATGAATGTACCGTTTTTATATATGCACTTTTACACACATCTATTATTATTAATGGTGTCATAAAGTACCAGCCAGGAGAGAGAGAGTGGAGGAAAATGTGTGTGCGCTGGGCACACGCGTCAAGTTAACTTTCAGTTTCGATTCCTGCCGAGGTGAGGCAACCAAGGAGGACAAAAGTCTATGAGGAGGGTGTCCATTTGAGAGATTGTGTCTTTATATAGCTCGGTTCTCTCTCTCCATCGCAATTGTTTGTACTGACGTCTGTTTTGTAGAGTAAATTGTTAAACTTAAATTCTAGTCACCTCTCATCATTTTGGACAGCCTTAGAAAAAAATTCTCTGGGAGGACTCGTCCATCCTAAATGGGAGGTTCCTTATACCCCATTTTGAATACATTGTACACATACGGCTGATTTAGTGTGACAAAAAAAAGTCACACGTGTGAGTAACAAATATTAAGAAGCTTCTATTATTGTTTACACTCAGAGCAGCCATCTTTGAAGCCAACTTGGCGGGGGCGTTGAGGACTCTCTGACTTTTTGAGTAGAACATCTGACCCAGGGGGGTAATTTCCGCCTAGGAACTCGGAAATTCTGACTTTCCAAGACAAAATAAAAAATAAAAAATATCATCCAGAGAGGATTGACGTTTGTTACCAACTTTCAAAGGCATTCATCGGCAATGGTGATCGCACCCTTTTTAACGAAAATCGTCCGATACGGATTGGTGCTGATCCATGGGCACATCTCTAGAAAAAAGTATTTCGGCCTTGATTGTAGTTTTTGCAATGACGCAGTGCTAAAGTGGACGGCGACTGCAGTAGTTCATCCGTGTATGTAGTTACAGTTGATTCCAAAGAAGTTGTGTCTCTTGCCAGTGAACACATTGTCCCTCAGGTCGAGTGACTCATACGTGATGGAGTTGTTGAAGTTCTGATGGGCCTTTGTCCGTGTAAAAGAACGTTGCACGGCCAGAAGGCTGCCAGATGCACCTTGCTGACTGCCAGCAGCTCTCCGAACAGGTGCAATCCCAGGCAGCACACGAGGGCGAGGCAGGTTTTTTGGAGGTTTGACGTCTTGTTTGTTTGTTGATGCTGGTGTTTGGCTTTTGTCAAACTGCACTTGGCCTCCCTTTTTGCTGTCATAATCAATACAACTGTTCTCCACCATTAGTTTTATGTGCGAGACCTCGCTATGTTCGGCTGCAGGATGCAAAGAAGGATGAGGGTCGATATTGTGCGAACATGTTGTGTCATCGTGGTGGCCTGTAATTATACGAGCGCTGTGCTGGCCTCTAGCAGATCCTTGGTACATAGCTGAATATGGGTTTGAATACACGCCTGCAGACGTGCTCTTCACGTTTCTCTCCGGTTTTCTTCTCATTACTTGTCTCACTTTAGAGGGAACATACACATGACGGGTCCTATCTCTCTGCAAGAAAACACCATCATTAGGAGGAATCCAATTCTTGTGTTTCATCTTTTACTGGATATTTGCTCACCTCTGTGACCAGTGGTGCAAAATATGCAGTCTTCCCAGTGGTGTTGCTCAATTTTTCCCCGAAGTCATCACTTTTAGGACTTTTACTATCCATCTGCAGTCCTTTAAAATGAATAAAACAACATAGTGACTGTGGTGGTGGCAGGATGATTCATTTGGCATTTTTATTTTGCTAGAATTGAGGCTGTAAGTTAGGGGTGTCTAAAAATTTCGGAAGGTACTCGTTTTTATTGACTCTTGGCATATTCTTCAAATAGTATACATTAATTATTAATGAGTTGCATTATTATTATGCGATTAAACAGTAAAAATTTAGAAATGTATTGAACTGGTATGGTAGAGTACTATATTCTAAAAATGATGCATAACAACATTCAAAACAGATTTGTCAAAAGAGAAAGTATTTATAACCTAAAAGAAAGTGGTTATAGTTAAGGTTTTATTTGACATGCATACAGTTACAATGTGGTTCATCACATTGTTATAGTTTCTCATTACATGTTGGAAAAGGAGTACCGGTAGGAAAAAGCAGACATTATCTAATTCTACCCCTTTTCAATTTTATAAACACAACATGTTTACTTCCTGTGCTCAATTTAGAACACAAACAAAATAAATCCATAAATATTCGATAAAGTTCTTATGAATAAAGTAAAGTTGTGATTCACATAACCAGATGAAAAAGATTATCTAATTTTTCAATAAAGTTTAAGATGTTTATCAGGATTCTTCTTCATTGTACAAACCTGGGGGTAAAGTTCGACTCAGATTTTAAATTCGAAAACCAAATCAGCAGCGTCGTACAAAAAAGCTTTTATCAATTACGCCAAATAGCGAAAGTGAAACCGCTTCTATCAGGACATGATCTCGAGAAATTAATCCACGCCTTTATCTCGACTCGTTTAGACTACTGCAATGCCCTGTACGTAGGCATTAGCCAGGCCTCCCTCGCCCGCCTGCAGCTCGTGCAGAACTCTGCTGCTCGTCTGCTAACACAGACCCGCAGACGTGAGCACATCACCCCTATATTAGCGTCCCTTCACTGGCTCCCTGTGCGTTACAGAATCAATTTTAAACTCCTTTTATTTGTTTTTAAATGTCTAAACAACCTCGCGCCAACATATCTCTCCGACCTCCTTCAGCCTTACTGCCCCACCCAATCACTAAGATCAGCCGATCAGCTGCTACTGACGGTCCCGGACACAAGGCTGAAGCTTAGAGGTGACAGAGCTTTCGCCGCTGCTGCTCCCAAGCTCTGGAACGACCTACCTCTTAGTGTTAGACAAGCCTCCTCTCTTCCTGTTTTTAAATCTCTCTTAAAAACATACTTTTATTCCATGGCTTTTAACACTGAGTGATACCCATCCTGCAATGGCGCCCCATAATACACCTGCTGTGAACCTGTTTTTATATTTTATTTATTTATTTTTTATCGTGTTCTGTTTGTGTTGTGTTGTGTTTGCTCGGTTCTCGTATTATTTTTAACCTGCCCATTGTACAGCACTTTGGCTACCCCTGTGGTAAATTTTAAATGTGCTTTATAAATAAAGTTGATTTGATTTAATTTGATTTGTACTTTGTAAACACTTTAAATTTGAATAGTTTTTTTTTAACTGGATCATGTTAGTACTTTGTTTAACTTCTTTGCCAAATCCATTCCATAATTTATTCCACATAATGATATACTAAAGGTCTTAAGAGTTGTACGTGCACACAAATGTTTAAAAAAAAATAAAAAAATCAAAGATTATATTTTTCCTCTTTTGTTGAGAAAAAATGTTGTACATCCTTGGGTAGCAGGTTAGAGTTTTCTTTTTACATAATTTTAGCTGTTTGCAAGTGCACTATATTGTTGAATTTCAATATTTTTGATTCAATAAATAAAGGGTTTGAATGTTCTCTATATCCAACATCAACATTATGTGTTATTCTAACTGGTCTTTTTTAAAACACCGTTAGTGAATGAAGTGTACTTTTGTAGTTATTTCCCCATATTTCTACACAATAACTGAGACATGGTAACACTGGGGAGCAAGAACAGTACAGAACATAAAGGGACGTTTGGTCGACAAAAATATTTTGCTTTATTCATTGTTGACGTATTTCTTGCTACTTTAAGTTGTATATTTTTGTATGAGATTTTCAGTTTATTTTATCATCTATTATTGCATCCAAAAATGTGATTTCATTCACCCTTTCAATGTCCACTCCATCTATTTGTATCTGTGTTTGACTCTGTCTTTTACTGTTACCGAATAACATTATTTCAGTTTTACTGAGATTCAAAGATTTTTGTCAAACCATCCCTTTAATTTGTTCATTTATTGTGTTATTATTTGTATTAGCTTCTGTGTGTTTGCTCATGAACAAAACACAGTTGTGTCGTCTGCAAATTATACAAACTTTAAGTCCTTTGTAACTTTACAAATGTCGTTTATATAAAGATTGAACAATTTTGGTCCCAGTATTGATCCCTGGAGTTCGCCACAAGGTATATTCAGCGTTGTAGGTGTGTGTTCACCTATCCTCACGTAATGCTTCCTGTTGGTTAAGTAGCTTCTTACCCAGTTTAAAAAAAGACCCTCTCATGCCATATAGTTCTAATTTGTTCATTAGGTTATTATGATTAGTTGTGTCAAATGCTTTTGTTAGATTAATAAACACTGCTGCTGCACACTGTTTACCTTTAATTGTGTTGGTAATCTTTTTCAGTTATATCGATTAATGCCATCAATGTTGAAATGTTAGCTCTGTATCTGTATTGGTTGTCAGCGAGTGTTCCTCTTTTATTTATGAATTAGTCCAATCTGTTGTTAAACAATTTTTCAAAAAAAAAAAAAAAATGGTGTAAGTAAGACAACAGGTTTATAATTTGTAAGTTGTTTTTTGTCTCCACCATACTTGCCAACCCTCCCGGATTTTCCGGGAGACTCCCGAAATTCAGCGCCTCTCCCGAAAACCTTCCGGGACAAATTTTCTTCCGAAAATCTCCCGAAATTCAGCCGGAGCTGGAGGGGGCATGGCCTGAGTGAGGACAGCCTGTTTTCACATCCACTTTCCCACAATATAAACAGTGTGCCTGCCCAATCACGTTATAACTGTAGAATGATCGAGGGCGAGTTCTTGGTTTCTTATGTGGGTTTATTGTTAGGCAGTTTCATTAACGTCCTCCCAGCGCGGTAACAACACACAACAACAGCAGTCACGTTTTCGTCTACCGTAAAGCAGTTTGTCTGCCGCAAACAGCAATGTTGTGACACTCTTAAACAGGACAATACTGCCATCTACTGTACATATGTGACAATAACATCTACGGCTTTTAGAGAGTGCAGTGCACAACTGCGCACACAACAAGGAGACGAAGCAGAAGAACGAGGAAGATACAGCCATGGCGACGCAGACGACGAGTAAGATGAAGAAATACGCTTGTAAGTTCCAAGCTGCAGCTGCGATTGGACCTGGATAGCCTCCGGGAAGAAGTAGTGGACTACCAAGTGCTCGGCAGTGAAGATCTTCCTCAGGAAGCAAAGATTGACCGGTTTTGGGCCATGCTAGGGAGAGATGGAAGATTCCAGACTCTAGTGCATTTGATGAAAGCACTTCTGTGTGTGCCACACATGCATCATCAGAGAGGGCGTTCAGCATGGTTAGAAAAATAGTGACAGAGAATAGAACAAGGATGGACAATTCAACCCTTTACTCAACAATGAGTAGATGAGTGTTATGTGTGTATATGTGTAAATAAATGAACACTGAAATTCAAGTATTTATTTTATATATATATATATATATATATAGCTAGAATTCACTGAAATTCAAGTATTTCTTTTATATATATATATATATATATATATGAAATACTTGACTTGGTGAATTCTCGCTGTAAATATACTCCTCCCCTCTTAACCACACCCCCAACCACGCCCCCGTCCCAACCATGCGTCCGAAACGCAGTGAGTTGACCCGACCAGGTGGAATATCTCCCTCGAACCGTCAAAAAGAGAAGATTTTTTAACAGTTGAAGGCTGATTCGTTGCCGTCGTGGCATTCCTCAGCGGACGATGAGGAGGAGTCATGGAACTCCCTGGTGTCCGATCCTTGTGACGCTGACTGCGGGTATGTACCCGGGACATGAAGAGTGAGACCCTGCGCTATTTGCCCGAGGCGCTGGAGGGTATGATGTGGGGCCCTGAGGGTTCGCTGGTCCCCATCGACTCTGTCTGGCCCGGGGACATCGCCTCACCACCGTGTCGGTCGCGTCGGAGAGGACAAAGACCTCTCAGAAGGGCTTCAACGCGCTGCCGGGACGCTCCGCCTCCAGTGACTCAAGCTTTGCTTCGAGTGATTCCAGCTCCGCCCCCTGTGATTCAAGCTCCGCCCCCAGTGACTCTATCCCCACCCCCAGTGACTAGTTCCGCCTCCAGTGACTCATGCCCCGTCCCCAAGGATTCAAGCCCCACTCCCAGTGATTCTAGCCCCGCCCCCAGTGACTTTGGCCCCACCCCAAATAACTCTTGCTCCGCCCACCGCTTTGGAAATGTTTTCTGGTCCTCCTCGACAGCCTCCTGTGGGAAAGAGGGATGGACTGTTTCGCCTATCTAGAGGGGAGGAAGAATCTACCCGCCTCCCACCCTTTGTGACTGTTCAAGATTTGTCAGGAAGCGTCTGGCGTCTGCTTTCGGAGGTGGGGATGGTACTGATGGCTGTGCTGGCGGGGTGGCATAGCTGCGACTAGCAAAATGGCTACCCCCTGCTCGACCACCACCACCTGTCCTTCGGCATACCAAGCCGCAACCTTCAGCCAGACCACTACCACCTAGTCTTCGGCAGACCAATCCGCAACCTCCAGCCAGACCACCACCACCTGCTCCTAGGCTGGGCCCCGTACCAGCACCCGCTCCAAGGCAGGTCCCAGTACCAGAACCAGCTCCAAGGCTGGTCCCCGTACCAGCACCTGCTCCAAGGCTGGTCCCATACCAGCACCCAGACTGGTCCCCGTACCAGCACCCAGACTGGTCCCTGTGCCAGCACCCAGACTGGTTCCCATACCTGCACCCAGACTGGTTCCCGTACCAGCACCCAGACTGGTCCCCATATCAGCACCCAGACTGGTCCCCGTATCAGCACCCAGACTGGTCCCCGTGCCAGCACCCAGACTGGTCCCCGTGCCAGCACCACGGCCAGCTCATGCTTCAGCTCCTCAGCCTGCTTCTTCATCTCTGGCTCCGACAACATCGTCCTCCTCTTCTCTGAGTCCGACGACGTCGTCCTCCTTTTCTCGGGCGGGCCTTCCCACGGCGCCGTCATCCTCCTCGTCTCCGGCTGGCCAGCCACACAGGCGGCCTTCAGACTGTTAGCTGAACAGCTAACAGTCTGAAGGCCTTTTTTCTAACCCCCCTCTGCCATCCACTCTTTAACGAAAAAAACCCCATTTGGAATAAAAAAAAACAAAAAGAAAGATGGATGGCTATATCATCATCAACATCAATCTTTATTGCAGACCTTAAGATCCATTTAAACATATAAAAACAGAATACAATACATTAAAGCACATCAGCACATCAGTGATGATGTGCCCCAGATACTTAGTTTTATCACACACACTCAGCACCTGTCCTGACAGATAGAATGAAGGAAAAGAGAGGTCCTTGTCCTCTCTTGTTCTACATATCATGATGACACTCTTTTTGGCATTATATTTAACATCATATTTTAAACCATAATCTGTACATATATTCAGCAGCTGTTGGAAGCCAGCACTGCTAGGAGACAGGACAGCTAAATCATCCGCATACATAAAATGATTGACCACAGTATTACCAAGTACACATCCGGTTCTACATGTATTGAGCTGTACAGATAGGTCATTCATATACAGATTGAAGAGGGCAGGGGAGAGAATTCCCCCCTGGCGTACCCCATTCCCAACCTTAAATGTTGCTGAGCATTTACTGCCCCATCTGATATGCATGCTCTGATTAGCATACCTCAACACTTCCACAAACAAGGTCTAAACGTGTACACTACAGCATAGAACAAGAAACTATAAAAATATACAGACACCTTAGGGGGTAAAGGGTTGAGAAGGTGGGATTAAATTAACATTTTTAATAAAAAAAGGCAGATTGTACTGCGTCTCTGGGGGCCATAAAACGCCCGCACACGGCGCCCACTCGACGAGCATGGACACTTTTTTGCGCCTACAGCAGCGACGCCCAGGATATAGGGGTGGAACTATTAGGCTGCTGTGGTTCTGGCGCCACTCGCGTCCATGGGCACCTGCCTGCTGCAGCGGCGTTCTACTCCTGCCACCAGACTCATCCCCGGTGGATTCAGGGAGACTTGGGCCGGCGACCCACCACCAATTACCCCCTCCACTCTCCCTTGACTCTTTATCTCAGTGTCCTTCTGTTTCCAGTTCTAAGACATCTGGAAGCTCTCCATAAGGAGGGGGGTACTGTCACACACAGCCCGGGCGCATTCATCTGTGTGCTGCGCTGAGCGCACCTTCAAGCGAGCTCCTGCGCGTGCCACTCTTGCTGCAGCCAGGGCTGCAATCAATCAGCAATCAGCACACCTGTCGCTGATGAGCTCCCTGGGCTTCTTAAGCCAGTGCAGACCTGCGTTCCTGGCCAGAACGTAGCGACCTGTTCCAGTACAGTAAGCCGAAAATCTCTAGCTCTATGCACACTCTCTCTGTGTTTCTCGCCCACCGTGTTCATTTGTCTCGTGTCCCTTGTCGTTATCCAGCAGCATTCCTCTGTTCCAGCGTCACAAGATGTGTGTCTCGTCTCCCTGTATCCCCATTTTAAATTGCCTGGCTGCCTCTTGGATCTCGACCTGCCGAGCTTGTCTTGTCCCTTTGGACTTCCACACCTCGTTCAACACTACCGGTAACACTCAACAGCTAATCACTACACATAGTCGCACACCACACACATTTGGATTAGTTTCACACTTCATTTCTTATTGTATATTTAAATAAATAGAGCTATAAATAAATGATAAATGGGTTATACTTGTATAGCGCTTTTCTACCTTCAAGGTACTCAAAGCGCTTTGACAGTATTTCCACATTTACCCATTCACACATACATTCACACACTGATGGCGGGAGCTGCCATGCAAGGCGCTAACCAGCACCCATCAGAGGCAAAGGGTGAAGTGTCTTGCCCAAGGACACAACGGACGTGACTAGGAAGGTAGAAGGTGGGAATTGAACCCCAGTAACCAGCAACACTCCGATTGCTGGCACAGCCACTCTACCAACTTCGCCACGCCGTCCAAAAGCTAAAACAACGTCCTG
Organism: Entelurus aequoreus; assembly: GCF_033978785.1. Lineage (NCBI taxonomy): Eukaryota > Metazoa > Chordata > Actinopteri > Syngnathiformes > Syngnathidae > Entelurus > Entelurus aequoreus. The sequence goes on from NC_084741.1 coordinate 33,288,061, forward strand.
CATTCTGTGCCGTCATCTTCCCCCTGTACCATAACAAGTACAGCCTTAATAGTCTTCTGAGTTCAACAGCAAATTTTGTATTTGTGTGACTAGGCGGAGGATATTATTAGTTAATACTTCTTTCTGTTCCTTTTCATTCATGATTTATTCTAATCTTGTATAAATTACCGGTATTTTATTTGATATTGACTGAATGAAAAAAAAAGGAAAAAAATTCTCGCAAGATTAAAACATGGATATATTTTTTGTTTAGAGAATAGCTGTCTCGCAAGAAGAATGCAGTCAGAATTTTTTTTTTTACATATCCATCTGGCCGTGTGCGACTGGCTGGACCCGCACATCAGGTGCTTTGCGCACACTACCACCTGAGAGATAGCGAACAGAGTGTTGGCATTACCTACACCCGCAGCGCGACTCGCCTGTTCAGGCGGGCAATGAGGGGGAGACACCCAGCCTCTCTCCTTCATTTGAGTTTCACAGCCAACTTGGAATCCCAACTATCGCTATCATGCGACCTGACCGCGACAGAATGTCCCGACCAAGAAGTGAACCAGCAGAACAATAAAGCGAGGAGGAAATGAGGGAGTTTGTGAGGAGAATGTTTGAGGAGATGAAAGCAGAGGCCCAGCAGTACTCACCGCAGGAATTGGAGACTATGGCGTGGGGGCCAGATGACTCCGATCGACACTTTTTGGCAGAGTGCCTATCTTGCGCGGCGAAGACGAAGGTGGAAGTGGACCCTGGCAGCTTAGAAACACCGGCAAGACGCGCAACCCGCTCAGGTCCCTCTGCTGTAGGTGGATCAATCACGCACTGATCCTCTCCAACTGTGGTCGAATATTGTAATCCCATTTCCCACTTTGCCTCACAATTCACGGTTTGGGCTAAAAGCTCATGTCTGCCTCCTCGTCGTCCACAGACATGGGCGGTTCGTGGATGCCTGCCTCGCCAGCTGCAGTGGCGTTTTACTCGCCGCCGGCATCTGACTCTTACCCACTGGTTGCAAGGACACGTAGCCAGGCAACCCACCGCCTAATCCTCCCTCCTCCCTGCTGTGACTTTGGACTTGTTCTGTTTTTGTTTTGGGACGTCTGCAATCCGTCCCTTAAGGAGGGGGTACTGTCACGCATTTCCTATGTTTGGTGTTGTAGTTCCTGTCTGGCACTCTTACTGTAGTTTGGTTGTACAAACCCCAAAACCAGTGAAGTGTCTTTCAGACCAAAGAGGAAAAGAACCATTGGGATTGTTCTAGGCGCAAAGTTGAAAAGCCAGCATCTGTGATGGTATCGGGGTGTATTAGTGCACAAGGCATGGGTAACTTACACATCTGTGAAGGCACCATTAATGCTGAAAGGTACATACAGGTTTTGGAGCAACATATGTTGCCATCCAAGCAACGTTATCATGGACGCCCCTGCTTATTTCAGCAAGACAATGCCAAGCCACGTGTTACAACAGTGTGGCTTCATAGTAAAAGAGTGTGGGTACTAGACTGGCCTGCCTGTAGTCCAGACCTGTCTCCCATTGAAAATGTGTGGCGCGTTAAGACGCGTAAAATACCACAACGGAGACCCTGGACTGTTAAACCACTTAAGCTGTACATCAAGCAAGAATGGGAAAGAATTCTACCTGAAAAGCTTCAAAATTTGGTCTCCTCAGTTCCCAAACGTTTACTGAGTGTTGTTAAAAGGAAAGGCCATGCCCCTGTGCCAACTTTTTTGCAATGGGTTGCTGCCATTAAATTCTAAGTTAATGATTATTTCCAAAAAAACAACAACAAGTTTCTCAGTTCGAACATTAAATATCTTGTCTTTTGGAGACTATTCAATTGAATATAAGTTGAAAAGGATTTGCAAATCATTGTATTCTGTTTTTATTTACGACTTACACAACATTCTAACTTCACTGGTTTTGGGTTTTGTACTTCCTGTACACTTTACCCCTCCACACACATGTTTCAAATGAACAATTAAGACTATTTAAGTTGAGCTGTGGCATTGTATACACATGTATGCTGCTGAACACTGTTTGCTTATTTGAGACTTCCAAGTAAGTTAGTTCCCACATAGTCCTAGGTTTTTTGTGCATTCCCAAATGCACTAGTGTTTGTTCGGCGTGCACCTCCCCGCACAAGTGTTTTATTGTTTTTGTATTGGTTTATATTAAATACATTGTAACTGCACGCTGTGTCCAATTATCTTCTGCATCTGGGATTACAACTATCGCTTTCATGCGACCTGAACGCAACAATTATTAGTGTGGAGAGTTCTTGGCTATACATCTTTATTTATTATAATATAAAAAACATTATTATAATGTATTAAATGAATATGTGTTATTAGGGGTGTGGGAAAAAATCGATTCGAATTCAAATCACGATTCTCACGTTCTGCGATTCAGTATCGATTCTAATTTTTCAAAAATCGATTTTATTTTTTTCAATTTTTTATTTTATTTGTATTTTTAAAACGTTTTTTTTTTTTTTAAATGAATCAATCCAACAAAACAATACGCAGCAATACCATAACAATGCAATCCAATTCCAAAACCAAACCCGGCCCAGCAACACTCAGAACTGCAATAAACAGAGCAATTGAGAGGAGACACAAACACGACACAGAACAAACCAAAAGTAGTGAAACAAAAATTAATATTATCAACAACAGTATCAATATTAGTTACAATTTCAACATAGCAGTGATTAGAGATCCCTCATTGACATTATCATAAGACATTTATAAAATAAAATAAAAAAATAAAAATAAAAATGAACAATAGTGTCACAGTGGCTTACACTTGCATCGCATCTCATAAGCTTGACAACACACCGTGTCCCATATTTTCACAACGTTAAAATAACTCATATTTTTGGTTCATTTAATAGTTGAAACAAATTTACATTATTGCAATCAGTTGATAAAACATTGTCCTAAAAATCTACTACTCTGCTTACATGTCAGCAGACTGGGGTAGATCCTGCTGAAATCCTATGATTGAATGAATAGAGAATCATTTTGAATCTGAAAAATATCGTTTTTGAATCGAGAATCGCGTTGAATCGAAAAAAAAAAAATTGATTTATAATTGAATCATGACCCCAAGAATCGATATTGAATCGAATCGTGGGACACCCAAAGATTCGCAGCCCTATGTTTTATGCTAAAAATCCCCATACACACTTGATATGTTTACATGCACTAAAAAACAAATTATTGCATGGATTTGAATGAAACCATCTTTTTAAAGATGGAATTAACGCAAAGTATCTAGATAAATAATTTGGTTTTGTTTTGAAAAAAAAGTTGGGTTTTTTTCCACAAAAAAAGTCAACATATTCAACATAAAGTGGCAAGAATCTGAATTGCAATAATTATAAAACCTGTCATTATTCACTTAAATGTAGTTTTAAATCTGTCAAGTTTCCCTTTCCTTCAGACTGTAAAGTAAAGATTAGCTGATAGATTTAAGATTATCGACATTATTTAATACCAATCATGCCAATACTGCATTATTATGATGATTATATTATAATTAGTGCATCTCCTCTGAGTTAAGGCTCCCCCTGGTTTTGACACTCCGATTTCTGACTTTAATCGAGGGTTTTTGAATACACCACAGTTATGTTCGATGATATGCAAAAGTGACACTTGTACATACCTTTCTCCTATGCTGCCATAGACAGATTTATTATATTTTCATCTTTCTACTATCACTACATCCTTGTTCGAAAATGCTGGTGCTGTGTGTAAATGCTTAAATGTGAGCTTTGAGGGAAGTGTTCGAAGTACGGTTTGCCGCTATTTAGGTGGAACAAGCCATTTTTTATTTTTGATAGAGTGGGTTGTAGGTAATCTCAATCTTATTTTTCTTTTACAACTATATTAATTTGATGCTAACATTTATGACGCTGTGCTCTCATAGTTGCAATTCAGTTTTTGTTTCCGCTTCTTGCAAGGCACAAAAATGAAGCAATTACCTTTGTAGTGCATCTGATAAGAGGTAACCCAGCGCATCGTATCCAAACTTTTCACCATGTTGTTGGTCCGCTCAGATGATGTCACATTCCCCACCTCTTTGGGGTTGGGCAGCACTGCCAATTTGGCTGTCTTCTCCCTTGTTGGTGTCTCCAAGACCTCATGCCTATATGGACCACCTGTACCAGGACATGGAATTTGTTGACAGAGTCCCTTGAGCCTTTTATGTCTCCAAATGATTTCACTGTACCTTTAGTTTTGCTGCGTACAGTAACATTGCGTGGTAGAGTCGGGACAATGGGGCTGACAAATGGGAACGGTGCTACCGTGACCCCAGGACCACCTGAAGACCGACTGGACGGGAACATGGCAAAGCGGGAGATGTGGGATGCATAGGGATGTTCTCTTGGAGCGCCAGTCTTTATTGCTTTCTCCCTGATCATTCAGTATTCAAGTTGGGTGTCAGGGGCAAACATATTTCGACACAAGGAATCATCTTAATATCCATACTCACACTACATTTACATCAGTGGGTTTTGGTACGCTGAGAAAAGACACATCATCATCTTCATCATTTTATGTTACAATAATAATACAAACAACGTTACCCACAGCTGATCATTGAGGCGCGCATCACTTTTCTTTGTGACATCATTGATGTCACAGGGACCCATAATTCCCCTGTGAAAGGAGGAAAGGAATCTATAATTAGGATAGCTTTACTTAATTTGATTTTGTGTGTCGTGTGTCCAGATGCTCACTTTGGTATGATGTGATAGGCATAGGGCAGGGGTGTCAAAGTCAAATGGACGGAGGGCCAAATAAAAAATTTAGCTACAAGCCGAGGGCCGGACTGTTCGAATGTTCATTGAAAAATTTTTAAATGACGCATATAGTCTAGTGAACCTAATTGAACCTACTGAAAACCTAACAAATATATTCCAATATGATCAGATAAATAAAGCAATATTTTCTTATGGCTCTGTCAGTAATCTTTAATTTTCAACAGACACAAAAGACAAATTTCCTTTATATAAAAATCCCCATAACATGAACATTAAATGAAAGAAACCGGTATTCAAGGCACCATCAGTAGCCTATATTTTCTATTTTAGCAAAAGTGGGCTAAATTTACTTCAAAGAAAAAAACAATAATAGCAATTTTCTATCATCCACTCAACTGAAATATTTTTAAAATATAATTAAATTGAAATACAATAAAATAAAGTGCAAAAATCTATAAATCAAAAACAACACTTTGTTTAAGGAGAAGTAACATGCAGTGAAAACAAATATTAAACTTTAACTTTTAAACTTGAATTGAGTAAAAACTCTAAATATGTGATTGCACAGTAATGTTCACATTAAACCCCCCTCCTCCCTCCGTGGGAGGGAGGCGAGTTGGGTGCCCGAAACCCCCCGCTGGTTTCGGCCCGCCCCTTGGCGCGCGTGGCACGGCGGGCTCCGCGACCCGACGGCTGGCCCTCGTGGCTTGACGGCGGGCGCGTCCCGACGGGCCGCGCGTAGGGGTCAAACGCAGAAGTCTCAGGGCCTCGTGGTGAGGGGGTGGCCTGCGGGTTTCGGCCCGCTTGACCCCCCCGCTCCGCTTGGCGCGCGCGGCACATGACGGGTTCCGCCACCGACGCTCGGGCTGCAGCCCGACGGTGGTGCGGGCCCGGCGGTGACGCGCGGTTTGGGGAAACAAAGCAGAAGTCTCAGGGCCTCGGGGCCGGGTTTCGGCCCGCCCCCTTGGCGCGCGTGGCACGGCGGGCTCCGCGACTGACGGCCGGGCTGCAGGCCTTCGGCCGGCAGGCGCGTCCCGGCGGGCCGCTCGCCCCCTTTCGGAACCTTGGACCGGCATCCGCTTGGTGCGTGTAAAAGATCTGCGGTCTAAAAAAAAAAAAAAAAAAAAAAAAAAAAAAAAAAAAAAAAAGATCTGCGGTCTGCGGGCCGGTTCTAATAATAAATCAAGATCATCCCAAGGGCCGTAAAAAACCTTCTCGCGGGCCGGATATGGCCCGCGGGCCTTGACTCTGACATATGTGGCATAGGGGGACTCCATCTGATGAGAAACACTGATGAGAATATCAAACAGGAGAACAGATTTTTCCACAACAACCACACTAATTAGTTCGATTAAACTAAAAGGTGGTGGGGAAATTCCAGAAATTTGCCGTGCAAATGACTCTGCTGTCCGGTGACAAATACCGTATTTTTCGGACTATAAGTCGCAGTTGTTTTCATTGTTTGGCCGAGGGTGCGACTTATACTCAGGAGCGACTTATGTGTGAAATTATTAACACATTACCGTAAAATATCAAATAATATTATTTAGCTCATTCACTGAAGAGACTAGACGTATAAGATTTCATGGAATTTAGCGATTAGTAGTGACAGATTGTTTGGTAAACGTATAGCATGTTCTATATGTTATAGTTATTTGAATGACTTTTACCATAATATGTTACGTTAACATACCAGGCACGTTCTCAGTTGGTTATTTATGCGTCATATAACATACACTTATTCAGCCTGTTGTTCACTATTTATTTATTTTAAATTGCCTTTCAAATGTCTATTCTTGGTGTTGGGTTTAATCAAATACATTTCCCCAAAAAATGCGACTTATACTCCAGTGCGACTTCTATATGTTTTTTTCCTTCTTTATTATGCATTTTCGGCAGGTGCGACTTATACTCCGATACGACTTATACTCCGAAAAATACTGTTGGAATAATTGTTTGTAGGTTATCACAAAAATACTTTGTATTACATTGTGTTCCTGATATGAAGATAAAAGGCTGTCTTCGTGGCCTCCCAAGAGGAAGAAGGCTCGTAAAACTGTACTGTGACTTCAACACGAATAGATGACAGGATTTGCTCAACTTCCAGAGGAACTACTTTGAAGTGTTTTACGAACGCTCTTTGAAGTATTTTAGAGGAACTCTCTTTGAAGTATTTAACAAACTCTCTTTGAACTATTTGGTAACCAAGAGCAACGCTATTTACGACCCGCTGCCCTCGTGAAGCAGCTGTGGGCAGGTGGGGGGAGAAAGTTGAATAAAGAACGGGGAGGCCAAGCTTGGGTTAGTGCGTGGTGCAGGCTGTACAGGGAGTGCAGTGGCCACGTAGCTCCCCATGGGTTCAAATTTAATTCTGTCTCTGTTTTGATTCTTTGTCTCTTGTCTGATTAATAGATGTCAACAGTGTTTGAACCTGACAAATACGGTACAATTGACAGTAAAAACAGGAAAGGTGTCATGTTCTCACATGACAGTTTGGACTTTTCCTGTGTTTAGTACCATTTCCAGTCCTGGTGCTCTTGTTTTATAGTGTTTGTTTGGACTGTGTTTTGCAGCACCTTTACTTTCTGTTCCTTGTCCTTCCAGCACACCTGTTCCACATTCTCAATTACATCTATTTAGGCTACATTCACACTACAGGGTCGGATGTCCAATTCAGGTTTTTTTTCTTGGATCCGATCTTTTTATGTAATTGTTCACATTACAAAAAAGGGATGTCTAATGTAAACGTAAACTGACGAGGCATGCAGACACATGAAACGCAGTGTGTACGGAAGTAAACATGGCTCTAATTCTAGTTGGTCTCTCAGTCCTGGCGGCGCATTTGTGGCAATATCAAGGATTTTGTGCAATCAATGTCAATATTTTCTGAAGCGAATTATTGCGAGTAAAAGATTTAGAAAGTAGACGGCAAGCATTTTGGCTCTAGCAGTTTGTGGGACATTTGCTTCGATGTCTGCTCCGAAGAGCGTGTGGCCGAGTAGTCGGAGAAAGGAGTGGTGGAACATTGACATGAGTTCTCAAAACATTATTTACCCCTGTTTTCTGCTCATTGTCAACCATTTTTTGATGCTTGTCGGTTTTTAATGACATATTGGTCGGATGACCGTGACCCGGTTGTTCAGACTACAGTCAAATTGGATACATATCGGATTTATATCCACATATGAATAACTCGGAATTGCACTGACATGAAAAAAGACAGGTCACGTATGGACAAGGGCAGCACGGTGGCAGAGGGGTTAGTGTGTCTGCCTCACAATACGAAGGTCCTGAGTAGTCGTGAGTTCAATCCAGGCCTCGGGATCTTTCTGTGTGGAGTTTTCATGTTCTCCCCGTGACTGCGTGTGTTCCCTCTGGGTACTCCGGCTTCCTCCCACCTCCAAAGACATGCACCTGGAGATAGGTTGATTGGCAACACTAAATTGGCCCTAGTCTGTGAATGTGAGTGTGAATGTTGTCTGTCTATCTGTGTTGGCCCTGCGATGAGGTGGCGACTTGTCCAGGGTGTACACCGCCTTCCGCCCGATTGTAGCTGAGATAGGCTCCAGCGCCCCCCCCCCGACCCCAAAAGGGACAAGCGGTAGAAAATGGATGGATGGATGGACGTATGGGCAAAAAAATTGGAATTGAGATGCAGTGTGAACAAGGCCTTAGTTCCACATTTTTCAGTCTTTCAGTGCTAGTTCATTATGGCCTGTATGCTAAAGTGTTCTGTTGCTGTCTGATTTCCTGCTACACCTGTGTTGCAAATCGCTTACCTTCTCTGCATCCTGGGATTCATCAACAGCACTTTTTGCAACATCGTCACAAAAAGTGAAAGTAAAAAACAAACGGTGACACCAACATAAAAAGATAGGCATGAGGGGGAACTCTGAAGATTGACTTAGAAAAACCCCATGATTTCAATATGTGAATTTTTTTTTTTGGTCTGTTTTATTTTTTAAAGCAACCTTTTTCCACTGCTTGTGTTAGCATCAGTATATGTTTTTCTACAATGACAAAATTAATTTTCAATGCCAATACCTTCTGGGGTTTTCTGTCTCTATATACTCCCAGCCACCCTTTTCCACATTTCCAGTTTTTAAGTATTATTTTCATTAATACTCAAATGTGTTTTATTGCCAATTTTCCACTGCTTATTGATAATGTTTTTTAGGGCATGAATAGTACAAAGGCCCTGTAGTTTATGTATGTATTTATTATAATGCTGTCATAATAATAAATAATAATAACAATATTAATTATTAATAAAATAATAATAATTATATTATATTAATCACAGGGTTCATGGGGATTAATTAATTTTGATTACCGGTAATCACAATCAAAACAATTTTTTTTTCATTTATAGTAATCACATTTCATTTGGCATGAGCAAAAAGATTCAAGGGATATGCACTTGAAAGTGAGATTTGCAAAATTACACTTTGGCGCCAACTTTCCAAAGTATAATTTTGACTAATTTTTATTTCCATATAATTAGTACTTGTGTAAAATATAGACATTTAAAAAAAAAAAAAATAAAATTAAAAAAAAAAATAAATAAATAAATATATATATATATATATATATATATATATATATATATATATATATATATATATATATATATATATATATATATATATATATATATATATATATATATATATATATTATATGCTCTGTTAAACCACTAATGGTAATGTAAACTAGTCGGTGGTGTTCTTATTATATTTTTTGAGTTTGAAGGAGTTGCAAACAGCCCCTTTAATGTGTTTATCAAACACCTTTGATTAACATCTTTATGTCAACAAAAAATGTTTTATAATTTTCTAAACAAATATTTATCCACATTAATGCGGACTTATTACTCCTTTTGTGTTATTGTGGTATTTTAAACTGGAAGTGCTTTAGTAAAAAATAACTACGTATTTATTATCTGTGGTGTCCCACATGGGCTAGTATTGGGTCCTAAACTATTGATTATGCACATTTGTAAGGTTTATATACAATTGAAGTTTGTGGTTTGCTGATGACATAAATATTTTCTGTTCCGAAGGAGGACTTGCAGCAAAATTGCAGTAGCTCTTGGAATGGTGAAATAAATGTAAACTAAAATGTTGATTTGACAAAAATAAATGATCGCTAAACTTGAATAAAACCAAACGTATAAAGACCTTGCTAAATAGTTTTAATAAACTAGATGAATTATTCCTGTAACAATATACTGATTATTGGTAGGCGATTATGTACTGAAACTAGCAGTTCAAACATGAATATGTTACTGTAAGGTAAATTCCTTTGGGATTGAGAATATTTTAGGCGGGACACCACAAGCTTTTGCTTCTTCTTGCTCTTCTTCAAACGCATTTTTTGTTGTATTATTATTTTATCCAAATGACTACATTGTATATTTAATGTTATCATGATTTAATGTATTATACTAGAGAGTTTTTTGGATATTGTGTTTGAAAATGTATAAAATAAATTAATACCTTTGTCTGTTGATTGTTCTGGCATAATTTTTTAAACTCAAATATCCCATCAAAAGGGCCGATGTGGTCTTACGGGGAGGGATGATGTTTGATAAGAAATGATCAAGTTCGAGCCTATTATCGAATCCTCTTATCGAACCGATTCCTTATCGATTCTCTTATCGAGTCCAGATAGGTTGTTGTATATGGAAAAAAACACACACTATTTGGTTTAACAAAAGCTCACTTTTATTATATAATAAAAAAATAAAATCTAATAAATAGATAAATATTGACTGTTACCCACCTAAAAAAAAATAAATAAATTAATGAATATTGACTGTTGTTACCCAAAGTATATTAAGTGGGATTTTTCAGAGAAACAAATATATACAGTAACACAAAAACAACCTGTCTCTGTGATCACTACAGGTGTATAAATAATAATATAGTGTTAAATAAAATCAGTCCCTTGGGCACAAAACTGAAAATAATACAGCTCTCCAAAAAGTGCACTTCTGCTGCTATTTGACATAACTGTTTGTTATGATGCTTTGACATTTTTGCACTTTTTTTCTTTATTGAAAGAAAATTCTATGAAGAGAAAAGTTCTTTGCAAATGTGGTCACAATGCTAAAAAAATGAAAAGTTAAAGCTAAAAAAGAAATACACTTTATTGAGTTAACATTATTTCTTTATAGGAGGAAAAATGTTATGAGCGAGAGAATATAACAACTACACTACCCAGCATGCAACGGGAGTTACGAGCATGCGCGGTAGCCCCGAAAAGTGTTGTTGCATGTTGCCACGCTGTGAAAGTAAACGTCAAGAACTCAGCCAACACGCCTCGTCTGCATTATTTATAATTAGACAGACAACACATATACAGTGTGATTTTGTTTTGTTTACAAAGAAAGAAAAACAAAAGTTAAAAAAGGGAGATATGTTGTATATATGTATGTGCTGCGGTTGCTTTAAGAACGTTGCGACAGCTGCCGTAAAGGAGGTGCGTTGCTAGCCTGGTTGCTATGTTTCCGGTTGGTCGTAAAAGTGTCCGTCATGTGTTTTACCCTGCTAAAATCTCTCAGTAAATTTATTCGATGGACGATAGCTTTTGTTTTGAACTTTATTACAACTTGGAGTGCTTTTTCCCGTCCATTGTTTTCCTGCTTTTGCTATCTGCGCCTAATGACTGAGCTACGTGACGTCAATTCTTGTGATGTCCCACGGAGCATTTCTGGTCGGGACGGGATTCGAATAAAGAATCAACTCTTTTCCTTTACTATAGTGGTCTCGATAACGGGTACGGGTTCTCAAAAAGGGATTCGAGTCCGAGGACTCGGTTCTTTTCTTATCAAACAACCGGGAAAACCGGTTTCGAGTATCATCCCTACTTACGGGTCTTACATATTGACATCTTTGCTTCTGCAGCCAGTCAAAACCGCTCGACGCCAAAGTTACTTGGACAAAATGTATTGTCAGAAGAGACTTTTCAGGGATTTTAAGTCATTCTATGCTGCCGATGGGTTCATTGCATCAACAGTTTGAATCAGATTATTAATGATAACGCAATATTTTTGAAAGCTCTAAATTATAATCTTTGTTCAAGTTTTCATCTTTTTTGGGTCAAAAGTGCAATTTCAGTCTTTATATCTATCCTATGGAAAATACTGGACTTTTTTGCGACATATTATAATACAGAAGATCAATTAAACCATGCACACAATAATGAATCTAAGATGTAAAAATGGAGACTGTTTCCCTAATGAAAATGTTTGCATTATTTGCTTGTTCAAGAAGCATCCATGAAAACCATGACAGGGTTTCCTCTCGATTGCCACTATATATGCGGCAGTGGGGGCGAGACTAGGGGCGTTGAGGGAGAGTGGTCAATATGACTTTTGATTGATTGATTGAGACTTTTATTAGTAGATTGCACAGTACAGTACATATTCCGTACAATTGACCACTAAATGGTAACACCCGAATAAGTTTTTCAACTTGTTTAAGTCGGAGTCCACGTCGATAATCAATTCATGACATCATCATATATGACATCATGATCATTTTGATTTGCAATGATGCATATATTTTCTTTAAAAAGGCTAAACAAACGTATATATATATATATATATATATATATATATATATATATATATATATATATATATATATATATATATATATATATATATATATATATATATATATATATATATATATATATATATATATATATAAAACATGTTTTTGTTTTTTAAATACACAGCTTTGTGTTGTTGTTATTATTGGCTGATGTCAACACTTTGCTGATGTTGTTTTTTTTTGGTAATGGGCCTAAAGCCAATGACAAATAAGTCATGGGCCACATATGGCCTCTGTGACGCACTTTGGACAACCCAGCTGTAGAAGCTAACTGTTTATGGCCAGTATAGTCTTAGTACCGTAGTGTATTTGTTCATCCTATGGTCACATGGGACGTGTGTCAGCTTACATCAGCACCGGAAGTAGTAAAATTTGCTGTTCACCTGGCGGGTTTTTCGTGCTTGACCAAGAGGGAATAGACGGGAAAGTCCTTCTTTAGACGCCACCTTGTTATATCATATATTACAGCCTTTGCACATACGTCACATGTCAATAAATTGTATGCACAATATATTGACACAAAATCCGTACTTTGGAGCAGTGTTCACGGACTCTCGTGTTTGGCTTGTTCACTTCCCGTCACAGGCGAGGGATGATGGTCGTGGTTCTATTTATATGTTGTCTTTTATCATTTAGCTGCGCTGTTACTTCATGATTGTGTCCCATATGAACATTACATTGCTGTAAACAATGTAAACAAACGATCACTGTCATATAAGTTTGCTGCAGCAGCCAGTTGATACACTCGCTTTGAATCGGTTCTAAAGAATATTTCTAAATTTTGAGCTAAATTGTAAAAACAGGATTATAGTGGGTGTGAATTAAAGTCATCTCTTTTTCATCTTACTTCCTTTTAAAACATGCTTCTCTGCGAGCCGAGACTCGCCTATCATTTAGACGTCGGGGCTGTGTCTGCAGGGAGGAAAATGGAAAAGAAATATAAATGGTAAATGGGTTATACTTGTATAGCACTTTTCTACCTTCAAGTTACTCAAAGCGCTTTGACCCTATTTCCACATTCACACATTCATACACACATTCACACACTGATGGCGGGAGCTGCCATGCAAGGCCCAAACCACGACCCATCAGGAGCAAGGACACAACTTTATTGGCATTATTTGTCATTAAGCATCTGTAATATTTATTTTTTCCGCAGTCAGAAAGATGTAGTGTCGTGCACTGAGAGGCAGAGATGTGGGCGCGGCTTTGCGGCTGAGAGGCCTCGGATTGGTTGAATATTGACATTTAATAAATACTCATCTTTGCACTTGGCGAGAGATTCAGCGCTCACATTTAGATTTAGATTTAATATTTAGATTTAGATTTAAATTTAGATTTAACATTTAGCGCTCACATTCAGATTTAAGATTTGTATTTAACATTTAGGTTTAGATTCAACGTTTAGGTTTGGATTTAATTTCTACATTTCGATTCAACACTTAGATTTAGATTTAAATTCAACATTTAGGCTTAGATTTAACATTTAGGTTTAAATCTAACATTTATATGTATTATTTAGATTTAACCGAAAGGTTTAGTTTTAACATTTAGATTTACATTCAAGATTTTGATTTAAATTCAAGATTTAGATATAAATCTAACATTTAGGCTTAGATTTAACATTTAGGTTTAACTTTAACATGTAGATTCAATCAATCAATCAATGTTTATTTATATAGCCCTAAATCACAAGTGTCTCAAAGATTGAATATCTTTATTGAGATGTAACGTTTAGGTTTAGATTCAACATTTAGGTTTAGATTTAATTTTCAGATTTCATTTCAACATTTGGATTTCGATTCAAGATTCAGATTTAAATTCAACATTTAGGCTTAGATTTAACATTTACGTTTAGATTCAACATTTAGATTAAATTAAAGATTTAGATTTAAATTGAACATTTAGGCTTAGATTTAACATTTAGGTTAAGATTTGAGATTTAGATTTAACATTTAGGTTTAGATTTAATGTTTAGTGCTCACATTTAGATTTAGATTCAAGATTTACATTTAACATTTAGGTTTAGATTTAACATTTAAGTGTGGATTTAACACATAGCTCTCACATTTAGGTTTAAAATTTAGATTTAGATTTAAATTCAACATTTAGGCTTAGATTTAACATTTAGGTTTAAATTTAACATGTATATGTATTATTTAGATTTAGGTTTAGTTTTAACATTTAGATTTAGATTCAAGATTTAGATTTAAATTCAAGATTTTGATTTAAATTTAACATTTAGGCTTAGATTTAACATTTAGGTTTAAATTAAACAATTAGATTTAACATTTAGATTGAATGTCTTTATTTAGATGTAATATTTAGGTTTAGATTTAACATTTAGATTTAAGACTTATATCTAAGATTTAGATTTAACATTTAGATATAATATTTACAGTCAACATTTAATTTAAACTTAAATGTGATTAAAATGAGTTAAATGTGAGGAAAGTGAGTTAAATGTGAGAAAAGTGAGTTAGATCTGAGAAATATATCTGCTAGAAAAGTGTGACTGTGACATTCAGCACCCCATACGTTTAGATGCGCAGCCAGCTGCAGTGCGGCTGACAGACGATTCAGATGCATTTTCTTTCCTTTCAAAATTAAGCATTAGAGGCCTACTGAAACCCACTACTACCGACCACGCAGTCTGATAGTTTATATATCAATGATGAAATCTTAACATTGCAACACATGCCAATACGGCCGGGTTAACTTATAAAGTGCAATTTTAAATTTCCCGCCACACTTCCGGTTGAAAACGTCTATGTATGATGACGTATGCGCGTGACGTCAATGGTTGAAACGGAAGTATTCGGACCCCATTGGATCCAATACAAAAAGCTCTGATTTAATCGCAAAATTCCACAGTATTCTGGACATCTGTGTTGGTGAATCTATTACAATTTGTTTAATGAACAATGAAGACTGCAAAGAAGAAAGCTGTAGGTGGGATCGGTGTATTAGCGGCTGGCTGCAGCAACACAACCAGGAGGACTTTGAGATGGATAGCAGATGCGCTATCTGATGCTAGCCGCCGACCGCATCTATGATCGGGTGAAGTCCTTCGTCGCTCCGTCGATCGCTGGAACGCATGTGAGCACGGGTGTTGATGAGCAGATGAGGGCTTGCGTAGGCGGAGCGCTAATGTTTTTATCATAGCTCTGACGAGGTCCCGTAGCTAAGTTGAGTTTGAGTTTATTTTGAACATGCAAGCATACAACATGATACATCACAATTTCCAGTTTCTCTTTTCAACATGTTCGAAAAGGAGTAGGAAGAAGTTAGCTTCAATGGCGTCGTTAGCAACAGCATTGTTAAGCTTTGCCAGGCTGGAAAGCATTACCGTGTATTTACAGGTCCATGGTTTAATAGTATTGTTGATTTTCTGTCTATCCTTCCAGTCAGGGGTTTATTTATTTTGTTTCTATCTGCATTTAAGCCCGATGCTATCACGTTAGCTCCGTAGCTAAAGAGCTTCGCCGATGTATTGTCGTGGAGATAAAAGTCACTGTGAATGTCCATTTTGCGTTCTCGACTCTCATTTTCAAGAGGATATAGTATCCGAGGTGGTTTAAAATACAAATCCGTGATCCACAATAGAAAAAGGAGAGAGTGTGGAATCCAATGAGCCCTTGTACCTAAGTTACGGTCAGAGCGAAAAAAGATACGTCCTGCACTGCACTCTAGTCCTTCACTCTCACGTTCCTCATCCACAAGTCTTTCATCCTCGCGCAAATTAATGGGGTAATCGTCGCTTTCTCGGTCCAAATCGCTCTCGCTGCATTGTAAACAATGGGGAAATATGAGGAGCCCTTCAACCTGTGACGTCACGCTACTTCCGGTACAGGCAAGGCTTTTTTATCAGCGACCAAAACTTTATCGTCGATGTTCTCTACTAAATCCTTCTAGCAAAAATATGGCAATACCGCGAAATGATCAAGTATGACACATAGAATGGATCTGCTATCCCCGTTTAAATAAAAACATTTCATTTCAGTAGGCCTTTAAAGAACGTTTTTATGATATAAAAGTAAATAATAAACTATATACAGCATATCCATTCATAAAATATATCATTTAAACTTGTTTTCATGTCAAAAATATGTTTTCATGTCGAAAAGGTCTGGCAGTTATTATTTTTGCGTGGCGGTGCGCCATGTACGGGAAACCCTGCATGTACTAAGTGTAGTGTTCCTCAAGGCTCAATTTTAGGCCCCACTCGTTTTATTCTTTACATGCTGCCTCTTGGAGATGTAACCAGCAGACATTTTCCACAGTAATGCTAATGAAACACAGTTGGACATTGCCATGCCTCCTGTAGTCCCCAATAGATACCCTTTTTAACTACATTTTAGACATCATGGATGGATGGAACTCATTGATGACAGTGTGTTTCCTACAGCTCAACCAAGACTAAAGAGGTTTTAGCGTATAGGTGTCATGGTTTTGTATTACTGCTGTAGCTGTGAACCCAAGATGCGGAGACAGGAAACAACATGCAGGTAAGAATATTATAATTCCTCAACAATAGTGCAACAGAGAAGTGCACAGGAAGCAAATAAAGTTATGCAGGCGCGCTATGCAGCTAGGAAGCATACGGAGCAATCAGCAAAGCAAACAACGAGAGTTACTAACATAACGAACCAGCCCTGTCTAAAGGGTATGTAAAGACGCCTGATTGGTAATCCGGAACAGAGACAGCTGAGGGTGACAGCGGTCAAGACAGAGGAATGGTAGAACCAAACAGGAAGTGGAATAAAAATAAGAGGATAAAAAATAAGGAAACACAAATTAAAGTCAGACCAGCTGTGACAGGTCATGACAGTAGGTCCCAAAGGCCAAAGATTAAAATATGATATATTTTTTCAAAAAAAGGTTAAAGGCACACCTTTTTAATCAGACTTTTTATAGAACATTTTAAACTCTTATAAAGTTCCTAATTTGTATTCTCTTATTTTCTGTTTTATTTATTGCTATTATTACTATAATTATTTATTGCTATTATTACTATAATTGTTCTTACTATTACTATTACTTACTATTTTCTGTTGTTAATCTATTCTATTCTTTATTTATTTATACATTACTTTAATTGTATATATGTGTAGGAAGGAGGGTGTACCCTGAATGCAGCTGGGATAGGCTGCAACCACCGCCGCAACCCCGAGAGGGACAATCGGTAGAAAATGGATAGATGGATGGATGGCTGTATGTATATATATGTATATAAATATCTTATATATTGTCAACGGTGCTGTGTGTGCATGCGTGCGTAGTCATATTTTACATACTTTTAAATTGGTGTAAATCACTTTGTGTTGCAACTTACCTGTGAATGAAAGTGCTATAACGATAAAGTTCTGGCATTTATGGCACAGTTACTGAGTCCAAGACAAATTGTCTTAAAAGGGACAATAAAGTATATTGTATTTTTGATTTGATAGACTGGAGCACACATACTTATGCATCATGCTGCACAGTGGCAATATGATTTACATTTAGCAATTACACAAATGTTACTCCAACTTACCTTCAAGGTACAGGCAGCGAATCTTCATATGTCCACATGAATGAGAGGTGATGGATAGGGTTGCAGCATGAGGCGCAGCTGATAAACACACAATGGCATGCAGGGGTCTGAAGGTTATCCACGGAATACAGCAGGTTGTCAAAAAAAGCTGTGACCCTAATGATAAGGCAGCGCCACAGATTGCAGAAATCACAATATGCGGCCAAGTGAAACTTAAGCTGCAGGTGTTGACACATTCTGACACCAGACACTTATACGTGTTTGGTTACAATGGTTTGGGTTTCACTGTGTCCATTGCAATGCAACATAAAAACAAAATACTCTTGGACCTTGTTTTTTCTTATTAATCCATTCTAAAGGTTTGACAAAGACTGAATTGTATGATTTTCTATAATAAATGACATAAATCTAATGGATGCATCCTACACACCCAATAATATTAACATAAAACACATTTTATAGAGAATTTGTATAGTTTTACGCGCAGAAAACAATTACGTATATATAAATGATGAATGAAATAGACAAACAGTTAAATTTGACCTTAATTGAAATCTTATTGGCGAAGACAGCGATGAGCGGAGAGGGCCCACACTTTGTTACAAGTTATTTTTTGAATTCACAAGTGTTTCTCAATACTTCACTAATATCCATCCATCCATCTTCTTCCGCTTATCCGAGGCCGGGTCACGGGGGCAGCAGCCTAAGCAGGGAAGCCCAGACTTTCCTCTCCCCAGCCACTTCATCCAGCTCTTCCAGGGGAATCCCGAGGCGTTCCAGAGGCCAGCCGGGAGACATAGTCTTCCCAACATGTCCTGGGTCTTCCCCGTGGCCTCCACCGGTCTGACGTGCCCTAAACACCTCCCTAGGAAGCGTTCAGGTGGCATCCTGACCAGATGCTCGAACCACCTCATTTGGCTCCTCTTGATACTTCACTAGTAATTAAAGCAAAATATGTTTCGAACCAAAAATCACTCAATATTCTGTACTTCTTGCTAGTGTCACCATATTTGAACTATTGTGTAAAAATATGGGGAAATAACTACATAAGTATGTTTTATTCACCAATTGTGTAATACAAATGGTCGGTTAGAATAATACGTAATGTTGGATATAAAGAACATTAAAACACTTTATTTATCAAATAAAAAATATTTTAATTCAATGATTTGGCGCATTTGCAAACAGCAAAAAATATGTACAAACTAAAGCAAACTATAACCTGCTACCCAAGAACAGTACAACAGTTCTACCCAAACAAAAGAGGAAAAATATAACCTTGGAGAAAAATGTTTATAAAGCACAAAGAAAAAGAATCCTGATAAAAATATCAAAAAATTAGTTAATCTTATGCGGCTCATTTGGTCATTCACAACTTACTTAACTATTCATTTATGCTAATTGTGAACCTTATTAATTATTGATTTATTTAATTACGCATTTATGTATTTGTTTGTGTAACAGATTGAGCACAGGAAGTGAACAAACAAAAGTGTTGGAAATTTCTGTGCAACAGAAAAGGGGTAGGATTAAATAAGATCTGCCTCTTCCCACTCTTGTTCGGACGTGCTGTAATGAGAAACTGGAAACATGTGATGTACCATTTTGCACTTGTTCAAGGCACCTGTGATTAAGGGCTATATAAATACACTTCGGTTGATTGATATTAGAAATAAACTATACCATACTATTTAGATCATTTTATATTGGAATGTGCAATAACTTTCCTTAATTGTGTTGCTAAATATCTCTCAAAGTTTTCAAAACTTGACATTTTCCAATCATAGTAGAACACGTTGTGTACATGTCATTACATGGAGAGCAAAAAGCAGTGCATAGCAAACAGCTTTCCAATTCCTGCATGGATCAGTGCTGCTGCTGCCGCTCCTTAGACTCTAGCAGACTTGTGTTTGTCCCACAAGGTAATGCAGCATTGGGCTTTTTAATTGGGATTCTCTGGAGTCTTAGTACAATACAAATGTCCGCTAGTGCAGTAACCATCAATTTGGTCTAGTTGGGAGGGGAAAGGCTACTCTCTCAATTCCTGCTGCGGTCCTCTATAAATCATCCAAACCTTGCGGTGGTTTCATAATACAGTATGGAAATAGGGAAAGGATGAAGCTTAATCCCTACAGGGTTGTGTAAACAAACTGGGATTCAACCTTAGTAATTCCCAAAGTTGGACCTGAAGACATGTTTTACTATCTTAAAGCTAAGCCAGAGGCTCGGTGAGGATCAAAATAAAGTTTTATAGTAGTTATAGTTCCCTTCACAAAATTATAAGAGAACAATACAGTATATTAATTCACTACTTTTCTAATTTGTATCCTCTTCAGGGTGATGGCTGAGCTCGAGCATTACCCCGGCTGACTCAATCAAAGGAGTAGTGTATAATAACATGCGGGATGATGTCACCCGAAAAAGGGCAGGGCATGGAGCACATGTCCAAGCAAGCTACTCAGGTAACCCTCCATAGAACTCATGCAACAAAACATGTAGCCTACAGTGCTCTGCACAATCTGGATTATGCCATTACAAGGATGCTGACGCTAACTTGTAGTGACACCTTTGTACCACTGGTACAAAAGGTATACAGCAGGGATCTTCAACGTTTTCCGGGCCAAGGACCCCCAAACTAATGGAGAGAAAGGGTGGGTACACCCTCCTTATATATCTTGTATGAATTAAAAATTGTATTTTACATTTAACTGGTCCTAGAGGTACCTTGGCACCAGAGGATTGTTCTTGAGAAGCTACTTAACCAACATGAAGCAATATGTGAGGATAGTAGGTGAAAATATGTCAACAGCGCTTGAGATATATAGTGGCGTACCCCAGGGCACCAAAATTGTTCAATCGTCATATAACTGATATTTGTAAAGTTACAAAGGACTTAACGTTCGTATCATTTGCAGATGACACGGCAGGAGAGAACACACAGGAGATAATACAAATAGTCACAGAATAAATAAACACATTAAAGAGATGGTTTGACAAATAGAGACTATCCTTGAATTTTAGTAAAACTAAAAAATCCTATTCAGTAACAGTAGAAGAGAAAGTCAAACACAAATACAAACAGATGGAGTAGATATTGACAGCGTAAAATACATCTCATATAAAAATATGCAACATAAGGTGGCAATCATTTTTTTAATAATAAATACAGCAAAAATATGTATTGGACAAAAACAATCCCTCCATATTCTCTACTGCTCGCTAGTGTTACCATATCTGAGTTATTGTGTAGAAATATGGGCAAATAACTACAAAAGTATGTTCATTCACTAACTGTATTACAAAAAAGGTCAGTCAGAACAATACATAATGTTGGATATAGAGAACACACAAACACTTTATTTATTGAATCAAAATATTCAAATTCAATATATTGGTGAATTTGCAAACAGCTAAAATAACGTACAAAGCAAACTATAACCTGTTACCCAAGAACGTACAAAAATTCTTCTGAACTAAAGAAGAGAACTATATCCTTAGGGAAAAATCTAATTTAAAACACATATATGCACATACACTTAAGACCTTTAGTATATCTGTATGTGTAATTAAATTTTGGAATGGATTATAAGCAAATAAGTCAAACAATGTACTAATATGATCCACTTAAAGAAACTGTTTAAACTACAAGTGTTTACAAAGTACAAGGAAGAATAATTATGACAAATGTCTTGAAGTTATTGAAAATAAGATATTAATTATCTAATTAGTGAATCATAGCTGACTTAACTGTTTATTAAGAAAAACAGTTGTATTTAGAATCCATTGATGTAAATTGTGTTACAAATTGAGACTAGGAAGTGAACATACTGTATGTGTTATTAATACCTATGAAGTGGAAAGGGAAATGATTAAATAAGCTTTGCTTCTTCCTACCCCAGTTCACACTCGTTGTATAGAGAAATGAAAATATGTGAAATATGTGATGTATCATATTGAAACTGTATACATGTTCGAAATAAAGTTTAACCAAACAACCTTGTTATTGTGCAATACTAATGATATTCAAATAATAACAGTATTGCGCCTTTAACAGCTGGCTGGAAACTAGTGTGCTAATCACTATCTGACATGTAACGCAATTATCAATAGTTGGCTACTGGTGCGTTAATCGCTAGCAGACAACTAAAACGCTAATCGCTAGCTGACAACTAGAATGCTAATCACCAGCTAACTTAAATGCTAACAGGAATATAATAATATATATATTTATACATTTTCTATGTTATTTATTCACACTGAATTAAAAAAAAAAAGTGTGTTGGTTAAATGTTCATGTGTATTTTAAAGACATTTACATTTGTGAAAAAATTGCGGTGTGAATTATTTAAAAATATATTTTAAAAATCTACCAAAAATTTCACGGCCCCTCTGCAGAGCCCCTGGGCCTTTCAAACCCCATATTGAAGACTGCTGCAACACAGGGTTGTTACGGAAACCTAGTTTGGCTTTTTGTTAAAGGCAAATAAAAAATATAAATAAATAAAAAGTACTATATAAAGTATCTTAAAAAATAGGTACCAATAAATAGGGGTGTCCCATTTCGATATTTTCTCTAACCCTGAACACTAACCCTAACCTCTAACCCAAAAATGATATCGGATGTCATACATACAGACACACAACGTCCAAGGCAGAAGCATGTACGAAAATATTTAGTAACAAACGTGTCTGACGCATGAGCTTAATAAATTATTGTGGCCACTAGTCTAGTCTATTCTAGTCTTTCCCATGACTGTCAAGTTGTAGGGGGGATAACTGCGCTGAGAAAGCAGCCAGTCTGCGCCAGTTCCCACGGTCCTTAGTGGCCGTTAATAGCTCTGGGGTTGACAGGTCCATCTTGATGTTGTCTGTCCAGGATTTCCGTGGTCTTGCACAGGGTGTCGTGGCGGCATCCTTGCCTGACACCTACTGTGGTTCGGAAAAACTGTCCTATTTGGTTGTTAAGGAGGACTGCGCTGGTGGCTTTATGATAGAGGGCCTGGGTGACTTGTATGAGCCCTATTTTCAATATTGAATTATTTTACTGTGTGCCAGAGCCCTTCGTGCCATACATGATCGAATGCCTTTTTGAAATCTATGAAGTTGTGAAACAGGTCTTTCTGATGTTCAATGTTTTTTTCCATGAGTATCCTACAGTTGAAGATTTGTTCCACTGTACTGTGTCCTGCTCTGAAACCTGCCTGTTCTTCTGATAATAGTTCTTCAGATTTTGCTTTGAGGCGGTTGAGAATTATTCATAGCATAACTTTGCTTGGGTGACTAATAAGGCTTGTGGTCCTATAGTTCTCACATTTTTTGAGGTTTCCTCTCTTTGGAAGGGGTAACAATTGATTGTGTCCATTACTCCGGCCACTTCTTTTCTTTCCATATACGTTGGCATATTTCTGTTAGGGCTTTGATGGTGTCGTCACCTCCGCTCTTTACCAGCTCTGCTGGAATGTTATACACTCCAGGGGACTTGCCAGGTTTTAGGCTTTTTATGGCTGCTTCTCCTTCTCCCCTCATTATGGTTGGGCCATTATGTGGCCACTAGGTGTCGCCAAAAAATTACCACTCTACTTCAACCTAAAGACAGAATACATCAATTTCAGACCGTTAACAATAAATAGGTAAGAGCTTTTCCATGCCTATGGATATATATATATATATATATATATATATATATACATATATGGATATAAGCTGAGGTCAACATTAAACAAACATGAACTCCATGCTTAGCCCCAGTTTATCCTACTACATGAGGGTTCTGATGAAATAGCAAAGCTGAAAACTGATCATCAATGGGAAATCAAAGAGCTCCACAAAATGTACTTTGAATTCGTTATCGGTGACTTAAAGTATTTTGTTAGCACATCTGCATGTTGCTCGTGTGGGCTTAGGCTAGTTCCCACCATTCAGACACATGCATGTTAGGATAATTGGAGACTCTAAATAAGGGGTGTCCAAACCCTTTCTCCAGTGGGCCACATACTGAAAAGTCTATGCATGCAGCGGCCATTTTGATATGTTTTTGTTCTGTAAAAAAATGGTAAAAACAGAAATTATACATTTTTAAATACTGCTTGTGTTGTTACAGGTGACAATATTTGTTATATACGATACCGATATTGGAGCCTTGAGTATTGGCCGATACTGATGACACATTGTTGGGAAAGGTTTGATCAAGTGAAATTACTCAAACAAAGAACAATCATGTGATGACAATGAGAAACCTTGGAGGGGACCGCAGATGAGGGACCCCCCGCCCCTCTGGGCGACCGGTGCAATGGACGTCAAGTGGATCTAGCATAATATTGTGAGAGTTCAGTCCATAGTGGATCTAACATAATAGTGAGAGTCCAGTCCATAGTGGGGCCAGCAGGAGATCATCTTGAGCGGAGACATCCCCAACTGATGCACAGATGAGTGGTCCACCCTGGGTCCCGACTTTGGACAGCTAGCGCCTCATCTGTGGTCACCGAATCTGTGCTCCCCCCTCCACGAAGGAGAGGGGGCAGAGCAGAAAAGAAACGGCAGATCAACTGGTCTAAAAGAGGGGCCTATATATATATGACTATGGACTGGACTCTCACTATTATGTTGGATCCAATAAGGACTGTACTTAGAGGGGGGGGGGGGGTTTACCCACGTATGCGATCCTCCCCAAGGTTTCTCATAGTCATTCACATCGACGTCCCTTGTGTGGGCTCTGTGCCGAGGATGTTGTTATTTTGTGGAATAGCCTTCATTTCTAAGAACAAGAATAGACTGTCGAGTTTCAGATGAAAGTTCTTTTTTTCTGGCCATTTTGAGCGTTTAATTGACCCCACAAATGTGATGCTCCAGAAACTCAATCTGCTCAAAGGAAGGTCAGTTTTGTATCTTCTGTAACGAGCTAAACTGTTTTCAGATGTGTGAACATGATTGCACAAGGGTTTTCTAATCATCAATTAGCCTTCTGAGCCAATGAGCAAACACATTGTACCATTAGAACACTGGAGTGATAGTTGCTGGAAATGGGCCTCTATACACCTATGTAGATATTGCACCAAAAACCAGACATATGCAGCTAGAATAGTCATTTACCACATTAGCAATGTATAGAGTGTATTTCTTTAAAGTTAAGACTAGTTTAAAGTTATCTTCATTGAAAAGTACAGTGCTTTTCCTTCAAAAATAAGGACATTTCAATGTGACCCCAAACTTTTGAACGGTAGTGTATATATATGTATATATATATATATATATATATATATATATATATATATATATATATATATATATATATATATATATATATATATATATATATATATATATATATATATATATATATATATATATATATATATAGTTGCATAATACTAACATATACTAAGTCTCCAAGGCAGAAGCATATCAGAAAATATCCAGTAACAAACGTGTTTGCCTTATTCAACTCCCTGTGTTGTGACCTTAAAGGGGAACTGTACTTTTTTTTTTTTTTTTTTTTTGCCTATTGTTCACAATCATTATGAAAGACACGAACATACTTCAAAAACGTCCATAAACGTTTTATATACACACTGCAAGTATATATATATAATGTAGTAACAAACACGTTCATAACAATATGTTACATGTACAATATTTACTGTATTTTGGTCCTTTTTATGAATGCCGTAACTAATTCCTTGGTGCATTTATTTCCGTTTCCATAGCAGCGCATGTCCGCTGTTGTGGCTTGTGCAGCCCTTTGAGACACTTGTGATTAAGGGCTATATAAATAAACTTTGATTGATTGATTGATTGATTGATTGATTGATATGATTGTTCTTTGTTTGAGTACTTTCACTTGATCAAACCTTTCCCAACAACGTATCAGATGATTGTTCTTTGTTTGAGTACTTTCACTTGATCAAACCTTTCCCAACAATGTGTCATCAGTATCGGCCAATACTCAAGGCTCCAATATCGGTATCGTATATAACTAATATTGTCACCTGTAACAACACAAGCAGTATTTAAAAATGTATAATTTCTGTTTTTACCATTTTTTTGCAGAACAAAAACATATCAAAATGGCCGCTGCATGCATAGACTTTTCAGTATGTGGCCCACTGGAGAAAGGGTTTGGACACCCCTTATTTAGAGTCTCCAATTATCCTAACATGCATGTGTCTGAATGGTGGGAACTAGCCTAAGCCCACACGAGCAACATGCAGATGTGCTAACAAAATACTTTAAGTCACCGATAACAAATTCAAAGAACATTTTGTGGAGCTCCTTGATTTCCCATTGATGATCAGTTTTCAGCTTTGCTATTTCATCAGAACCCTCGTGTAGTAGGATAAACTGGGGCTAAGCATGGAGTTCATGTTTTTTTAATGTTGTCTTCAGCTTATATCCAACAGACTTAGATCTTTCTGTGGTACATTCTACTCATTTAATAGTATTTAATTTAACCCATAAGAACCCTGACCCTTTTTTGCTGAGTAATGGGGGATTTACCACAGACCACATTGGCCCACATTTGCAGTCTCAGCCATCCTCACTGAAAGCCAGATGTCACGTATATGTCACAGCAATACTTCCCGAGCTTGTATCATATGAATTAATTGAAGAAATATACAGAATACGATTTTGGAACGTAGACGAGAGGGTAGCTTCCCTTCGCCTTCTGGTGGGGGGGACGGGTCCTGACTGTTGTTTGTGCTTACGCACCAAACAGCGGCTCAGAGTACCCACCCTTTTTGGATTCTCTCGAGGGAGTACTGGAGAGTGTTCTGCTGTGTGACTTCAACGCTCATATTGGCAACGACAGTCAATCAATCAATCAATCAATGTTTACTTATATAGCCCTAAATCATGGGTGTCTCAAAGGGCTGCACAAGCCACAACGACATCCTCGGCTCAGATCCCACATCAGGGCAAGAAAAAACTCAACCCAATGTGATGACAATGAGAAACCTTGGAGGGAACTGCAGATGAGGGACCCCCCGCCCCTCTGGGCGACCGGTGCAATGGACGTCGTGTGGATCTAGCATAATATTGTGAGAGTTCAGTCCATAGTGGATTTAACATAATAGTGAGAGTCCAGTCCATAGTGGGGCCAGCAGGAGATCATCTTGAGCGGAGACATCCCCAACTGATGCACAGATGAGTGGTCCACCCTGGGTCCTGACTTTGGACAGCTAGCGCAACATCTGTGGTCACCGAATCTGTGCTCCCCCCTCCACAAAGGAGAGGGGGGCAGAGCAGAAAAGAAACGCCAGATCAACTGGTCTAAAAGGGGGGCCTATTTAAAGGCTAGAGTATACAAATTAGTTTTAAGATGGGACTTAAATGCTTCTACTGAGGTAGCATCTCTAACTGGAGGGCATTCCAGAGTACTGGAGCCCGAATAGAACGCTCTATAGCCTGCAGACTTTTTTTGGGCTCCGGAGTTCTTTGAACGCAGATTTCTTGCCGGGACATATGGTACAATACAATCAACAAGATAGGATGGAGCTAGACCATGTAGTATTTTATACGTAAGTAGTAAAACCTTAAAGTCACATCTTAAGCGCACAGGAAGCCAGTGCAGGTGAGCCAGTGTAGGCGTAATATGATCAAACTTTCTTGTTCTTGTCAAAAGTCTAGCAGCCGCATTTTGACAGTGAAACCTAAAGAGGCGTGATTGGGAAGAATGGCCGCCCGGATCTGAACCCGAATGGTGTTTTGTTATTGGACTTTTGTGCTCGTCACAGATTGTCTATAACAAACACAATTTTCAAACATAATGTCCCATTGGCACCAGGACACCTTGGGCCGCAGTTTCATGATGGACTTTGTAGTTGTGTCATCGGATTTGCGGTCTCATGTTTTGGACACTCGGGTGAAGAGAGGGGCGCAACTTTTTACCAATCACCACCGCGTGGTGAGTTGGCAACGGTGGGGGAGGATGCCGGACATACGCATTGTGAGGGTCTGCTGGGAACGTCTAACAGGGTCTCCTATCAGAGAGAATTTCAATTCCCACCTACGGAAGAACTTTGAACATGTCACGAGGGAGGCGCTGCATATTGAGTCCGAGTGGACCGTGTTCCGTACCTCTATTGTCGAGGCGGCCGGTCGGAGCTGTGGCCGCAAGGTGGTTGGTGCCTGTCGTGGCGGTAATCCTAAAACCCGCAGGTGGACACCAGCGATGAGGGATGCCGTCAAACTGAAGAAAGAGTCTTATCGGGTCCTTTTGGATCATGGGACTCGGTAGACAGCGGATAGGTACAGACAGGCCAAGCGCCGTGCAGTTTTGGCGGTCACGGAGGCAAAACCTCGGACATGCGATGCAAGTCTCGACCACCATCCGCTGCTTCAGTAGGTTGAAGCAGTGCACTGTCAACACCGTGTATGGTGAGGATGGTGTGCTACTGACCTCCACTGCGGATGTTGCGGATCGGTGGAGGGAACACTTCGAAGACCTCCACAATCCCACCTGCATGTCTTCCTAAGAGGAAGCAGTGCCTGAGGAATCTGTGGTGGGCTCTCCTATTTTTGGGGCTGAGGTTGCCAAGGTAGTTAAAAAGTTCCTTTGTGGCAAGAATCCGGGGGTGGATGAGATCTGCCCAGAGTTCCTTAAGGCTCTGGATGCTGTGGGGCTGTCTTTTTTGACAAGACTCTGTAAAATTGCGTGGACATATGGGGTGGTACCTCTGGATTGGCAGACCGGGGTGGTGGTTCCTCTCTTTAGGAAGAGGAACCAAAGAGTGTTCCAACTATCGTGGGATCACACTCCTCAGCCTTCCCGGTAAGGTCTATTCAGGTTTACTGGAGAGGAGGATACGTCAGATAGTCAAACCCCGGATTCAGGAGGAGCAGCGTGGTTTTCGTCCTGGTCGTGGAACTGTGGACCAGCTCTATACTCTCGGCAGAGTCCTTGAGGGCGCATGGGAGTTTTCCCAACCAGTATGTGCTTTGTGGACTTGGAGAAGGCATTCGACCGTTTCCCCTCGGGAAGTCCTGTGGGAAGTGCTCAGAGAGTATGGGGTATCGGACTGTCTAATTGTGGCGCTCTGCTGCCTGTATGATCGGTGTCAGAACTTGGTCCGCATTGCCGGCAGAAAGCCGGAGCCATTTTCAGTGAGGGTTGGACTCTGCCAAGGCTGCCCTTTGTCACCGATTCTGTTTTTTAACTTTTATGGACAACATTTCTAGGAGCAGCCAGGGCGTTGAGGAGATCCAGTTTGGTGGCTGAAGGATTAGGTCTCTGCTTTTTGCAGATTAAGTGGTCCTGATGGCTTCATCTGGCCGGGATCTTCAGCTCTTACTGGTTCGATTGGCAGCCGAGTGTGAAGTGTTGGGGAAAAGATCCTGCCCCAAGTGGAGGAGTTCAGTACCTCGGAGTCTTGTTCACGAGTGAGGGAGGAGTGGATCGTGAGATCGACAGGCGGATCGGTGCAGCGTCTTCAGTAATGCGGACACTGTATTGATCCATTGTGGTAAAAAAGGACCTGAGCCGTAAGGCAAAGCTCTCAATTTACTGGTCGATCTACGTTCCCATCCTCACCTATGGTCATGAGCTTTGGGTTATGACCAAAAGGACAAGATCACGGGTACAAGCGGACAAAATGCGTTTCCTTCGTCGGGTGGCGGGGCTCTCCCTTAGAGATAGGGTGAGAGGCTCTATCATCAGGGAGGAGCTCAAAGTAAAGCCGCTGCTCTTCCACATTGAGAGGAGCCAGATGAGGTGGTTCGGGCATTTGGTCAGAATGCCACCCAGACTCCTCTCTGGGGAGGTGTTTAGGGCAAGGCCGACTGGTAGGAGGGCAAGGCCGACTGGTAGGAGGCCACGGGGAAGACCCAGGACACGAAAGACTAAGTCTCCTGCCTGGCCTGGGAACGCCTCGTGATCTCCGGGAGGAGCTGGACGAAGTGGCTGGGGAGAGGGAAGTCTGGGCTTCTCTGCTTAGGCTGCTGCCCCCGCAACCCGACCTCGGATAAGCGAAAGAAAATGGATGGATGGATGGCTAGCACCTTTAAACCTGACCCACTGCCCCTGTGGGGAAGCAATATTCTGGGATAATCACATGACAACCACCCAAAAATTATTTG